>NC_079910.1:6800975-7100975 GCF_024868665.1 Triplophysa rosa | reverse complement strand
AAGTTTAGTGTTTGTGGATCTGGGTACTGTGAAAACTATCCACGAGCCAAAGGAGGTACACGGGACTTATATAGTGTAACATAGCTAAGCATAACATACCAGGTTCAAAAGTATCCCTTAAGTTATGCACCAGCAAAAGTTTAACTGCATGTGTCCGACTTCTTGAAGGACAGGAAAACTACAGATTAGAAAAATATTTGTGACATTATTTGAAATTTCATATCTAGTATGTGTTTCCTTTAAGTCTGCACTATTTTAAAATGTATGTAAAAACTAAAAATGATATATTTTCATATGATACATTCTTTCTGATTATTGATCATATTCCACACATCAGACATGGTCGCTCTGTTATCTGCGTCAACTTGAAACTTTCATGAAACGTAACATTTGGAATTTTTTTAATTATTTCGTTATTGCAAACCATTGCGATATGCAAAATGCACTCAATAATTTCTATAGTATATTGTGAAGCCCTAATATAACAACAACGAAGGGTACATTTTGTTGCTTCCAACAAGACAACAAGAACACGTCTTTCATTTTAGAGCCAGTAAGGACAAAAGTACAGAAATACACTCTGGTGAGACACTGAACCCATTTACATCTCCGCCTCTGTGCCAAAGATCTCACTGGGACGTATTAAACACATTGCAGTTTAGTGCATCATCCAAAGGCCCAAGGCAATGAATCGGCCTGTCTAATTTCCTTCCAAAGTTTGTCAAACATTCTGAACTTTGACTCAATGCTAAAACAAATTACCAATGGCAAATTGCCCTTTTTTACACAGTAAAAGACACAGACAGCTGGAAGAATTATTCACCCATCACTTCCATCACAGACACATTATAAATAGCTGCTCTGATTCACGGGCTATAACGTGATTCAAATTACACGAGGCTTTGCTCATCCTATGCCAAAAACATCTATGAGACAGGAATGCAACACGAGTGGAGGAAGCTGTCAGATTTAATTCAAGGGCTCGGCGTCTGTGCTCAGCAGGAGAGCATCAGCCAGGAGTCAAAAGAACAGCAGTTTCCCCAGCGTTTGTCTGCTGACTGATGGATGCTATGCCGGGCTGTGCTGAGTCACTGCACGCCCGTCCTGCCCTCACCAGGAGCGCACCAGAGACCTCATTAACTGTCTCTTAAAACAGCCACGCCAGGTTCAATTCAACCAGACGAGTGTGATGTACAGTATATCAGGTTGAAAATGCACTATGCTGTGTATATATTATGTTACTTTGTACAAGTTAGAAATAAAAATATACAGTATATATTGTGTAGTTTTTTTACTTATTCAGTATTCATTTATATATACCTAAGGTATGTTTTATGCATTTTGCCCTTGTCTAACACTAATAAATGGATGCAAAAAATATGTCTCTAACTTTCAGCTCTGTCAAACTCATGATACTGCTGCTCTGGGAACTGCCTATTCAGCATTCTTGAAGAACCATTCTTGAGAACCACTGGGCTAGACAAACATTTTTAAATATATGAGTCAGGGGCGTAGCCAGAACTTTTTTTTAGAGGTGGCCAGGTAAGACCCAGTGATTTTATTAGGGTGACCAAAAAATCCTTACAGACAGAAATTCTTTAACTTCTACTGTAATTTACAACAATTCTTCATTACACATAGTTTGCTGCTCAAAAACATGCACAATGAACGTAAAGTAAGCAATTTATTTGCAATGCTTTCATGTGCTAACATTATTTTAAAATAATTTTTTATAGAAAATAAACATTGCAGTACCCCAACTTTCGCGAAAATGTAATTAATGAATGAAATCCAGTTAAACAAGACTGATTTTACTGACCTGATCCTTCTGCTCGCGATGAACTTCCATGGTACACAGACAGTACCTGTCACGAAGCGGTTAGCAGCTGTTCAGCTATAGCGCTCAGACTGTTTGCGTCAGTGCATCAGCGTATGACATCATATTATGATGTTATATGATATTATATTAAATTATGACATACTTTCAGTGCATATGCTAAATGATCTGCGCAGCACTCCGTAAACTCCGACACACATCTTAAAACTGCTTCGCACAACAGAGGTGGCCAGATAGGTGGCCATCCATCATTCAGGGGTAGCCGTGGCCACCCATGGCCACCATGTAGCTACGCCCCTGCAGTGAGTCATATGTGTGAGCGGCTTTTAAAGTGTCAGAAGCATTTATAAATATCTCTTACTAAAACACACACTGATCTTGGAAAAGCGACAAATGTGTCTCTAACATCCACATTAGCTCACCTCAGTGAGGCTGTCATCTTATGGAGCTTTGTCAACAACCATTACTGATTAACAAAAACTACGCCTCAGTGGGATTCTAGGAGCAGAAATTTAGGTTAATGAAAGAGTCAGACCCTTTAGTCTAACCACTGCATAATTAGCATGCCATGTGCTGTTTCTATGGTAACCACAGGGAGCAGCTAAATGAGTTACATGCCATGACCAATATCAACACATGCTTTTCCATTAGTGATCACATAAGCAATACAACTGATATGAGAGAATAGGTTTCAAAGGAAGCTTATTTTACATGCCCCATGGGCAATAAAACTGCATCCTGTTCATTGTTTTTCTTATTTTCAGTGGTCTTCTCATTTTCCCACGCATGTGTCAAACCTTCAGTGGAGGTGAAAGACATCCTGATGGCTAAAGCAGAGGACATGTGAGTTTGTGAGAAGGTGGACAGGCCAAACACCAGGAATGATGGACTGCCTATACCTGAATCCTGAAGGGTATTTAATAGCTTATAATGTTGCATATTTATATAAGATGCGGTTAAAATAAAGCTGAAACAGTATGTAGGCACATTCAAAAAAATTATGAAAATAAAATGAACTTAAACAACCCAAAGAAAACTAATAATCAGAAATGAAATAAAATATGTGGCAGTTACGTAAAACTGTTCAACTTTCCTTTTAATTGTTGAAGGATGAAACTTGAGCAGCAGATGGTCGGGCTAATGTCCTCTTTGTAATCCGGGACAAACGGATATAGCCATCTCTGGTTAAGTGAGATGAGAAGCATCCAGGATTATTCGTCATGCATTGAATTCTGGATACTCGTTTAAGCAGAGAGCCGTTTGAGGACAGAAGCCTCAGCAGAGGGACAGAATGAAAAAAACACTGGCTCTCCACCCGCATATGAGTCATTAATATCAAACAAATCTGTACAGTATATGACTAAAAACAATAAAGAAGAGGAGCGAGGTTTACCATTTCACAGAAAGCTTTGGATTTCATTACCTCTATTTCTTATCATATTACAGGAATCCAGCTACGAATGGATCGAAATTTAACCATGATAATATGCTTTTAGAGGTTTTTATAGTACATAGCCTATGTGAAAATCTCAGGCATTATTTTCAGGTAATTCCAGAAGAAAATAATACTGTGATACAAAATGACACTACCGTGAATGACGCTGACGTTTTAGTGAAATTAATAGTGATGTATGTATTTCACTATATAACAATAATGTACATTTAAAATGAGTATCAGCTAATAATAAACGTTATATATTCAATGTAAAAAACGATTTACAGAATTTTACTGTGTTTTTAAAGATTTTACTGTATTTTTGAAATACAGATGAAAACCATCAAATTACTGAAAAGACTGAAAATTCAAAAGAAAAACGTAATTTTACCGAAAGAAAACAATTATTTTACTGAATATGGGGCTGGCTGTAGCATATAGCCTCAAAGCAAATGTGCATTAAAGTTAAGAATTTCTATTTAATTCTCTCATATTTATGTTAACATATATGCTGATGTCTGGCCGAGTCTGACCATGAATTTGAAAGCGTCTTTGAATTAAGTAGTGCTATTATTGCCAGAAGGAGATACTTAGTCAATATGTTGAATCCGGCTCTTCAAATAAGCTTATTAAATGTCTTCTCATCTAATGACCAAATACTCACCATAGTCTAATAATACTACATTCAGTTCATTTTAGTAGTGTATAGTATAGTATTCTGTTCAAAAGCTTTACATCCACTATAATAATAAATGTGTGACTTAAGACTTGCTTAAAAAAAACATGAGCACATAGTGGTTCCGTGTCATACTGTTTACAAACCCAGTGTTACATAACATACAGTGTTGAGGACAACTGTAGTCCAGAACAGATTAAGAGAAAGAACTGCCGAAGCTTCACAGGCACATCATGACCCTCACATTGCACCCAATTCGCCCCAGACAGCTTTTCAAGTCAGCCAAAAAGCTGGGCACCCATCCGAGTGTGCCTTCAAACCACCAGCCAACTTCTTAAACAGACATCATGAATATTCAAGTTATATCTTGGGCAAGGGAATGCATTCAAGTATTTATACTTTTTAGTCAGATGTCTGACTGATGTCAGGTGATGGAGCCGTGTCTTAAAATGGCAATGCATTTGAGGGCGATTCATGCCCATTTATATTCTGCAGCAGCTGGCGCTTCGAGCCCAGAGCCAGCCTCGTCTAAATCACAGGATTTGACCATCTGTGGAAGATGGCGAGAGAAACAGCGAACAGATGTTGGTTATTATATTGGGAATTCATGTAATCAGAATGGGGAAACAGACCTGCGGTTAGCACCAGACTGTACTGTACTGTAAATTATGCCTGTTTTGGGATGGGTTGACTTTTAAACACAATTGAGTTACATTATCTCCAAGGAGACAGACATTTATTGTACATAACAATTTTAGTTTTGGTATTTTGCTTTTTGTTTCATCACACTCTGAATGCATAAAAATGTCTTACATATTTGTCAACTGTACAACCGTGTCTACACCAGACGCGACACGACACACGGCTTGTTCAAATGGGATTGTTGCTTCACACCGCATCCAGTGTGGACAACGTTTAAAATGATAATAGGCTCTAATGCGTTCTATTGTCTTTTGTTGCGTTGCATCGTGCCGTGTACGGTGTAGACACGGTGTAATGGACATTGTTTTTGAGTTAACCCAATTGCAAATGGCACCCTGGTCTCCATAATGCACGTTTACTCATAGACCATCACTTAAAGTGTCCTTCCATTCTTATATTTACAAAAAACGCACACTGCTCGTCTTGGTTGTGTCTATCTTATCAGACCTCAGAATAGATTACAGAGCCTTTCAGAAAGAGGAGCAATATGCCCTTATCATGAGCAGCTTGGCACAATGTAATCTCTCTAGCTTGCAGTTCTTATCATAAAGACAGAAAGTCCAGAACATTCTAGTCTTCCAAATTTCAGAAATTCCACTGGAAGCACAAATATTCCAAACAAAGCGCAGTTTTAAACTCCTTTAATGTTCGGTTGGTATAGATTTTGGATGCATTGTAGTCGAGGGACGTAGTCAACAGCATAAAACATCTACTCGATTGAATTTTAAACAATAAAAAAGCAATTCACATGTAATAGTTTTACAGCTTGAGGGGGAAGGGACAACAATACAATGAAGTCAATGAACCAAACATGAATCCAGACATAGTGACATTCATATGTATGGGCGGCTAGGGTCATAGACCCAGCCTGATGGCAGTTAAGACACATTTGTATGCTTAAGAATAAAAAAATGCATAGACAAAATAAGAATAACTTTAAAACAACAGTTAAAAGCAAACAGATGCCTGTTAATATAGCTGTTTGGCCATGTAGACAAGTAGACTCAATGACTGAAGACATCCATTCAGATGCTTATTGCTGAGAGGAGATCGGAGGGAACTATAAAGACATTTTTTGGAAAAAGGACGTCCACAGATTAAAAGAGGTGATGTTTAATGCTGCCAGGCTCTCGTGATCATTAGAGCTACTTTAACGTACATCATAAACCTCAATACAGGCATGCATCATTTCAAAACACTGAGATACAATAATTATGTCAAGCAGGTTAACAAAACATTAAATACCGATGTTACCAAAAAGGTCAGAGGCCAAAAGACAAAATGCATGTTATGCAGGGCTGTCTGGAGTCATCTTAATAACCACACTTAATTAAAATGTGTCTTTCACGCTGTTAGATATGCGGCAAGAAATACTCGTGTCAGAGAATAGCACATTCTGTCACAATGCTTAAGGCGGAGGTCGTGTCTATTTGACGTGTTAGCACATTTCTGGCTATTATTTTACTAAGGTCATTTTACTCAAAACACGCCGTTACAAATTTAGAGCTTTAAAAGTTTCCTGGACGTGGGGTTCATGTTTGTCTAGACTTTAAGACATTGGAAAAATAAATAGGGACCTAAGACATTAATTAGATACCTTTAGAAATATTTTACATAACACAATTGGCACAATTTATTCACTTTTCTACTTTTTTCTTACGTTCTGTACAAAAAAAGCCTAGGAAATCTCACATTGATGCAAACATCGAGAAAACAGATCGTGATACATCAGTTCATTTGTAGGACATCATTCTTTGAGTGTGTGCTTACGTACGGGCCTCGTCCATTATGTCGTAATTCTTTCATCTCCACACCAATAAGAATGTTATTCTGAAGACATTATGATGTAAACAGCTACTTAACAACCCTGAAAACAAAAACATCCTGTGGACAACAAAACAGGAAACTACTAAATTAAACAAACAGGTTTGTCTCTAATTTACCCATAAGGCGATTTATATTCTTTCTTGGTTTGACCAGAAAAATGAAACTCTTGGTCCGTTCAGTCTCTCATGGGAACAAACAAGAAACGCCTCTCACCGAAGCATAAATCAACAAAAAACAAAACAAAAAAATCCTAAAAAACAGCAAAAAAAATCAAACGTTTACCCGCTCTTTCTGACTCTTGCTGTAAGTCAGCAGGTATTATTGAGGCCGCGGGCCCTGATAGTGTAACAGTTCGTGAGGAAGAGGAGGGGAATGGGGTAGCGAAGGGAAGTGCGGCAACGAGCACATGGCAGAGCCCCACCCCTCTCCCATCTCAGGTCCCGCCCTCTCCATCAACAGTGTTATGTGGTATTTAGCTGTAGTGACTTGGCGAGAGGTCACTGTCTCCTGTCCTCAGTCTCTGATCTTGAGAAGGCCATCACCACATCCTCAGCACCTGGGAAAAGGACAAGACTGTCAAAACTAATGATAGATCAAGTAATGTGCATTGTAATATGTGGCACACGACGGAAAATCTCTAAATACACAACAGTTGCATCACAACTGAATGGCATGTTCTGCACAGCACAGATAAGAGGTGTGACAAGAAACCCCATATACCAAATCTACCACAGTCCATATCTATAATAAAAAAACACAGGGAACAAAAAGACCAGTCTAAAAAAACAAAACAAACGCTCTTGATGTCCTCTATAATGTCACAGCTGGATTGCAGGAAGTCTGCAGGAGGAGTGAGATGGTTTGTGATTTCAGTCATGTTCGGGCTAGACTCACGGCACTAATCAATTCCAATCCTGAATTAATGATTCTGCTTGGGGTTGGAACACAAACCCCTGCAAACCAGGTTAACAGGATTTGCAGGGCCAGCTGTCCCGAGATGAACATGGATTAATAACAGTAGCACAAATGTGTAAACAGTAAATAAATGGTAAGGCATGAGCTTTGAAGGGATTATTTCAGAGCAGGTGGATGTCTGAAGGTCAAGCGAGGTTTCTGCCGAGGAAGAGCTCTCGTGTGCTTGGGCTGATCTAAATTAAGGGAATAGTTCACCCCAAAAATGGCCCCCATTGACTTTCCATAGTAGGAATAAAGAAGAGTTCAGTTCCAAAATGAGATATGATTCTAAAATCATATTTTTTTATTATGTTATCATGTTTTTAATGTGTAAAGTTGACTTTTTTTGTTTGTTTGTTTGTTATTATGGCTTAAATCAAAACAAACCAACTGCAGTTTGATTGATATTAATTGGAATGCACAATACATTTTTTTTTTAATTTTCTCATTTTGGAACCAAACTCTTCAAATATTACTATGGTCAAGTCAATGGGAACCATTTTTGGGTAAAATGTTCCTTTAATATCAAAGTGCAACGTAGATTTGGTTGTTAAAAGCTAAATAAAACATCTAACCAATAAAATGAATCCTTCTGTTCATGCAACTATTTTAAAGGGTTCGCATTTTGTCACATGTTAAAGGTTCTTTGTGGAACCAAAAGGTTCATTTATGGCAGCGAAGAGTGTATTCGTTTTGAAGAGTGTATTCGTTTGAGTTTGAGTTCGTTTGACCATTTATGTAAAGAAGAGATTCGCAAGAATATTCGCCGGCTGCATAAACTGTGAAACTGTGTTTTCCTAAAAGGTCATGCATTTTAATCCCACTGACACTTCAATAAAAACCTGGGAGATATAATTGAATCAAGTGATGTGAAAAATAACATGCCAAATTCCGCCAACAGGCTTCAACTTGAATCAGCCACATGTCATATTCGGATTTACAGGGAGTCGGGTTTTTTTTAGCTAAAACCCTGTGTCGATCATTCCAGATCTTTGCTATAAAAAGGTTTCACAGTTGCCCATAACACCTTCTGCCTCAAAGGATTTAATTATGAGGTAAGATAAAAGACTCTTAAACAAGCTCCTGTCTGTTTTTGTACCAGACCGCGAAGTGGTGGATGGGTTATAGCTGGTTTAGGTTTAATGGTGCAGTTTGGTCGTCCTCTTGGCACACATCAAAGATTCTTGTTAGGACATGTACACTGTGTTTTAACTGACCCTGGATAAGCTTAATAAGCACACTGCAGAACAGGGCAGGTTCATTTTAATATCCTCTGCCTTTCATGTTCTCCAGCCCACAAAATCAGACACACCTCCCCTTTGAGGTCAAATGACTAATTTCATTCTCCAGGACTTTAGATATTCTATCAAAATGTCAATGTTTCCTGATCATTTAAAGTCAACATACATTTTAGATATGCATAACTATATTGAAGATGTTTTCTCTCAACTGGGAGAAGAAAAAAGTCATTTTCATCATCTTTCTGCAAAACCAGAACCATTAGCATACAGAGAACGTGAATGCAGACACCGGCAAACGGGATTGTTAACACCTTACTCAACAGTGAAAGATCACACCCTGCTGGCATAGTTCACACTTACTCAAACGGTCTGACTAGTGAATATGGGTCTGATTTGAGTCATACACCCTGTTTACGGCTGGTATTATGATCCGTCTCAGGTGGGCGGAGTTATGGGGTCTCTTGACCTGATCAGAAAATTCGGAAGTAGCTGAAAATGTGAGCACATTGCATTTGTAGTCTAAACACTAACCTGTTTTCATAAAACCAGACAATTTCGACTTAAAAAGTATTAAAAACTTTAATACTAAACTAACAGAAAATGTAACATCTAACATAACATTGGAGCTTAAATAAAAAATATATCTGCGAGACAGAATAGCTGTGTCCCAATTTAATTGATTTTTTTGCGGATATAAGTTGTGTATGTAGTGACAAAATTAAAGGGGTCATATGACAAAGCTAAAACGAATATTATCGTTTGTTTTAGATGGAATGGAATGTGTATACACGATTTAAGGTTCAAAAACGCTGTATTTTCCACATACCGAGCATGTTTGTATCTCCTCTTTGCCCCGCCTCTCTGAAACGCGCAGATTTTTAACAAAGCTCATCGCTCTGAAAAGCGAAGTGTGCTATGATTGGCCAGTTAACCAGTGCGTAGTGATTGGTCGAATACTGCAAGCGTGTGACGGAAATGTAACGCCTCTTACCATATTTGGAACATCAGGTTCCAACGCATTTGTACTGACGGGTACGCCCACCTTACTTGCGTATATATGGGCGGTCTTAGTCAAATCATACCACGAATTGATGTAGATTTGTGGGGATGTGGTTACACGAGGCGTTTCAGGCAGATCTGGGTGAGCATTCGCTTTTAGATAGACTACATCTTTTGTTCCCACACTTTTTTTGCTATTTTACGTGTCTAATACATGCATGGGCAACTTATAACACACCAATAGACTTCTGCCTGATTAACCGAAAATATATATCACGTGATTTATGCACAACTTATGAGTGAAGTACGGTAAAATGCTGCTGCATCCGAAAGCCAGAGGGCGCTCTCGTGCAGAAACTCCAAATACGCACTGCAGAAGAAGACCATAACACACATAGTTCTAGGAAATGCCTAAAGACATGTTTTTATCACTGCTCCTCAAGTCGCCTCAGGTATTTTCATGATAATAAAGTATATTTATAATGATCATGTTTGACGGGTGTTGCTTTTTCAAATGCACATTATAAGCGACTCAAACTCGCACTGCTTTTAGATCGAGCAGCATTTCCTACTGATCCCAGAGCCGTGCTTCAAGGACAAGCTACGCATCAATAAAATAATCGATACTTTGCATTATCGCAGCCAGCTCGGTTTCAGCAGAATTTAGTGGTAACCACGATTAACCGTGCACATGTCTACACACCAAAGACAGAAAAACACGTGTTCCCGCCATGTGACACCTTTAAAGGCCCTACTTTTAAAATTCAATCACAATGTAAAGTGTCAAAAGCCTTTCAGTGAAATAAAATGGGACATTTAAAGAGACTGTTCACCCAATTATTTACAAATTTTTACCCCTTATTTACTTACTCTCATGTCATTCCAAACCTGTATGCCTTTCTTTTTTTTCTGCAGAACACAAAAGAAGACATTTTGAAAAATGTGGCTAACCAACCAACCAACATTGGCCCTCATTGACTTCCATTGTATAGACACAAAACCACTGAGACATTTCTCAAAATATCTTCTTTTGTGTTTTAACTGACATGAGGATAAATGATGACAGTATTTCTATTTTTAGGTGAACTATCCCTTTAATTCAAAAGCAATTCAAAAACAATAAAGACTGTGCTGTATAGACAATTAACGTCAAGTGAACCAAATAAGATCAAACTCTTAGCATCAAGACCGATGCTAAGTACCATGGCTACTCAATACCTATAAGCACATCTTTGATCTAGGGTTGCATAACGCTTACATAACGGTGATCCATGCAGGGAGGGGTCAAGGATAAGGACAAGGCTTTACAAGTGTCGACAGGCCAGACCTAAAATCCTCAGTTGCACTAAAGTGCGAGAGAAGCAGAAGGGAGGACATGAAACCGTGAACAGATGGATGAAATGTTCCTTCTCCATCTTCTGCTTTCCATCATGATTGTGCCACTCCCAGCAATGCACGCTGTGTCACACGAGCAACAGCCAACACGCTATAGACATCAGAGCCCTAATGAGCCGTTGCCTGGCAACAGCTCGGAATCAGATTGCATCACGATCTGGCAGGCTACGAACACCTATGAACAAACAGCAGCTGTCTGTCTCCACATATCACCGTCTCGCATCCCTATACTGGCTGGTTTAACCTCTGATTACAGACCTGCAGAAATACACTGGCTGTGATGGTATTCCTATAGCAACGCAAAGTCTTGGGTTTGACCCCAGGGAATACACATACTCTTAAAAAAAAAAAAATCGAATGTATGGTTTAAATGGGGTTTATTTAAAATATAACAGACATACTGCTGAGCTAAATCAAGTCTATGAATCCACTTACAATGGCAATAATAAAATCTCTGACAGTGATAGGGTGAATCACGGCTGAGGAGTTGATCGATGGTGACAGATATGGTATTAGAGGATCAATTCAGGAAACACGATTCAATATGACCGGCTGTGATAAATCATGACCAGCGAGTGTGTGGGGCTGACATACACATACACACACACCCACACCTTGCTGTGTAAATGACCATATTTTACATCTACAAAGACACATGACTCACAATCCCAGACTGTTTCTCTAAAGTTTCTTTGCCATTCCAACCCTGAGCTTTAGCTTGAGAGACTCAAATGAGAGTTCTATCCTGTATTAGACTAATAAGCTTCAGTTACCATGACAACTGCTGTATAAACTACCTAATTAGAGCAGTGCAAGTTACTGCAATAACATTTGAGATTAATGAATTATGATTTATGGCACTGCGTGTATTAAATAACACATTAGGTTAGCGCTGTAAATGCAGGCTAGTAAAATAAAAAGAATAGCATATATACAAACATACATACATTCATATACATACTGTATGTGTTACTTTTCTAGGCTTAGAATTCAAAATATAAATAAAATATAGAAAAATATAGAAACTATAATTAAAATACAAAATACATGTATGTTTAGGAGTTTTTTCCATTGCCGTGCCTGACTTTTATTTGCTTTTACAGGCTTGGAATTCAAGATATAAAGGAAATGTATATAAAAACTATATGAAATATAATAAACATACTATACATGCTATAGATACAGCCGCGGATAAAAACTAAGAGACCATTTTTAAATTATTTTCAGTTTTTATGAATTTTCTATTAATAGGTATGTGTATGGGTAAAATTATAATTTTTGTTTCATTCTGTGAACTAGTAACAATATTTCTCCCAAATTTGAAATAAAAACATTGTTTCTATTTGGATTTATTTGCAGAAAATGAAAACTGGAGGAACAGGTCAACATAACAGAAAAGATGCTCTGTATTTTTTCAGACCTCAAATACTGTAAAGAGAACAAGTTAATATTCACTTTTAAGAAATACAACAGTAATATTTCCACATGTATTTAGGAAAAATTCAAAAATTGTTTTCATGCGTCTTGTCATGCTGTACTAGCCTGAGAGAAACGCATTATGTAAAACTTTAATATGCTATTTTTCCCTCTTTCAATTTTAGCCAGAAGTAATTTATTCAAGACTTCATGAGTTTCTAAAACATAATGTTGAATATTTTTAGAAGTGGTTTTTCTCAGATACTTTACTGGGTAAACACATTACAAAAAAGCTTTTCGGGCATGTTTTTGTAAATGACTGACTCATTGGTTTGGTAATGAAGGGTCTTGAAACCGCTCCGTGTCGCATCAGTAAACTGATGGAGTGCAGTCTGGGATTACTCCATCTAAGGATTATACCGACAGACACAAGACAAAAGCACTGACTCTGCTTCAGATGGATAATACACACAACTCAAACGCTTACACAGTGTTGCCATTGAGTAGATACAATTCTCTCCTGTCCGACGTCAATTAAAGCTTGTAAGGCTGATGTAAAAGAGCAGCATCCTTTCAAACGCTGCGTGTCACACGAACAGGGCCAAAAGGAGCGAATGTGCCATTCCTGCACCATTCATCTGTAATGAACAATGCGGCGTGCCTGAAGGTCCTCTAATGAGGCCAGTTCCTCTTCCTCATTCACCACATCACGGTGCCCCTGTCCACCCTGCTCGCAACCCATTCCGTCGCCATGGAAACTGACTACTGTACTCACTGTGCTGTTCAGTACCCAAGGCCTCTGACAAAGGATTGGCAGGTTCTCTCACTGCCTCATTGTCCGATTTCAGCCAATGGTGAGGCTTCTGTGTGGAGGCATGCCACTAACAGCCCACCTGGATCTAGTAACTTCATCTTCCATCATAAGAAAATATGGATATATATATATATATATATATATTAGGGCTGTCAAACGATTAATCGCATCCAGAATAAAAGTTTGTGTTTACATAATATATGTCTATGTACTGTGCATATTAATTTTGTATTTATAAATACAAACACATACACATGAATACATATTTAGGAAATATTTACATGTATTTATTTATATTTACTAATAATTGAAATTATATATAAATGTTTATTCATTTTTAGATTTTCCTTAAATATATGCATGTATGTGTATGTGTTAATAACTACAAAATTATTATGCACAGTACACAGATATATATTATGTAAACACAAACATTTATTCTGGATGCAATTAATCGCGATTAATCGATTGACAGCCCTAATATATATATAAAAATATATATAGTTGACAAATATACCATGTGTCCTATGGTGTGACATAGCAAAAATTTAGATAACGAACTGTTGATAATATATTATTTTAAATTATTAATATTTATAATATAAAATAGCATAGGAGAGATTTATCCTTACTGTTAGCTTTTTCTACATTTTTGTAGCTATTTCCTCATGTTAAAGAAGTAGTTCACTTCAAAATTTCCCCCCATTCACTTTCCCTAGTCATTTTTATTCCTACTATGTAAAATCAATGGGGCAAATTGATTGACGTGAACTACTCCTTTAATGAATCTGCCTCAAGCTTCATAAAGTGCAAAAGTTCTACAGTTCCCTCCTCATCATCCCCCGACACCACCAGCCAGCTCTATCACCTAAACTCCAACTCCTACGACCTGATTAAAAATACATCACAACATTTATAATGTGCGATTATGGTAATTAGCTAATTAGATGATCTCGAATGCAAATGCCAAGAAGAAATGCTAAGGTGCATACGTTTTACATACAACATCTTCAAAAATGTGACAACATCATTAGGCTTAACATTTTTTTCCTCAAAAAGAAACAAGGGGGCTGCTCAATACACAAAGAAGTTTGTTCATGAGAGAATAGCTGTTTAGAGACTGAGGGTCACTGCAGTGGTCCGTCTGTATAGACTCTGAATTTCTAGTTTATTTTCTTGTTCACACACAAATGCTTCACTGTGTCAATTGCCAAATGAATTCCCATCCTGAATTGAATTTTACCATAAAGCCGGCATTTACACCACACGTCTGATAGGTCTGTAAAACATTCATATATAAAAATGGAAGGCCACGTAACAGCTCTTTATTTTGTAAGCCTAAAGAAACGTATCAGAATGAGAGGTAAATATAGCCTTATCTGCATTGATTTATTAGTCGCAGGGTGACTCATTTCCGAGGTGTTGCATGCAAACACAGGTGGCCCTCTGAGAGAGCTTACTACGTAAATAATTCATCTAACTGGTCTATATTCCCTTGAGATTCTGCTCCAATTTTGTCCTGTGGGAGAGAAAAACAAGTCTTTCTAGATTTAAAGTGCCATCCATTTGCAAAAATATTTCATTACCTAAATCCTCAAATAACGCTGTTGTGGTCCTACAGTCTCAGTTTCATTTGCCTAAAATAAATGTCACCACTTAATGCACTCCTGTTCACCTAAGATGACCCTTTGGCATTTTCATCGCCTTTAGACGGAGAGAGAAAGTTCTCACAATTTGTATTAATGGAAACTAAAACATCTCTAAATAACAAGAACATTAGTCATTGCATATGGCAAAATACTAATGGCAAAATAAAGAGTTTGTTCTCACTCTGACAAGGGCTTTGCAGAAGACTCTTTTGTGTTGTTCATTAAATGCATTTCTCTTTCATCTCAGCTTCATTGATGATGATCACAGGCTTCAGCCGAGTTTAAGAGACAGAGATCGCTTTTATCTGAGGCAGCCATTTTCATTCCTTATTATAGATGCATCACATCGCTGCGTCTTATTAAAATCCCACACATGAAAATATTGGCTCATCGGTGGTGGAAGATTTCATAACGTTGAAACAAACACGGGCGAAGAGTATTTCTGTGGAGGAAAAATCCCACGGGTGCATCTCTATTCATCTCTATTATGCTACTGCATTATTTATAAAGAGCCTTCCAAAAAGAGCACAGCATTGATATCCTTGCTTAACAACCAGGCTGGTATACATAATTAATAAACGCAAAATCTATGCTTCATCCTTTTATACATCTAGTGTTATCTGCCACATTAACAATTCTTCTTCTTTCCCCAAACAAAAAATGTGATCATACAGTCAGATTTTTGGGAGCATGTGACCTTTTGAGCATGGTGTGAGTAAGCAATACAATCTCATTCTGACATGTTATTTCAGCTGATCACCTTGGTTAAAAACAGAGGACATAATCCTTACAAAACATGGAGTATTCAGTTTGTGTACCTGACTCACAACAGGAACTATTTATGTTGTGCTAGCGCCCCCTTGTGTTGGCTCAACATACCATTCAACGATTTACAGCTAGAGGACAATGTTGTCCTATCTAAAGACATTTAATCTATGATGTCAAATTGTACACATTTGATGTAGAGTTCAATTCAATTCAATTCAATTTTATTTATATAGCGCTTTTCACAATGTGCATTGTTCCAAAGCAGATTTACAGGAGAAGTTAAGAAAAACTGAAAAACACAAAAAAGGTAAAACACAGCACAGTGCATGGTGTTTATAGAACAAGCAAGATTATTCTAGTAAATAATATCTAATAAATGCAGTCTCCCAGTGGTTTATTTAGCATTAAGTGAATGCTTGGCTGAAAAGATGTGTCTTTAATCTAGATTTAAATTGGGAGAGTGTGTCTGACCCTGAATAGTATCGGGGAGGCTATTCCAGAGTTTAGGTGCTACGTATGAGAAAGCTCTACCCCCTTTGGTGGATTTAGTTATTCTAGGTGTTATCAAAAGTCTGGAGTTTTGAGATCTTAGAGAGCGTGATGGGTTGTAGTGTGGTAGAAGCTCTGTTATGTAGGTAGGGGCTAAACCGTTTAAGGCTTTATAAGTAATTAAAAGAACTTTAAAGTCAATACTTAAGATACTTAATGGGTAACCAGTGAAGGGTTGATAACATTGGGGTTATGTGATCGTATTTTCTGGACCTGGTTAGAACTATGGAAGCTGCATTCTGGACTAACTGTAGTTTGTTTATTGATGATGCAGGACAACCACTAAGCAGTGCATTACAGTAGTCAAGTCTTGAGGTCACAAATGCATGAATAAGCTTCTCTGCGTCAGCCACACATAAAATATTTCGTAATTTGGCAACATTTCTAAGGTGGAAGAAGGCTGTTTTTGTGACATTTGAGGTGTGATTTTTAAATGACAGGTTGCTGTCTAATATAACGCCAAGGTCTTTAACTGTATTTGTTGGAGTAACAGTGCAGCCTTCAATTTGCAGGTTATACTCCAAAATATTCTGCTCATATGTCTTTGGACCGATAAGTAATATTTCTGTTTTATTAGAATTTAAAAGAAGGAAATTACAAGTCATCCAATGTTTTATATCTTCGATGCACTCTGCCAATTTGGATAGCAGGAAAGAATCATCTGGTCTTGATGAGATATATAGCTGAGTATCATCTGCATAACAGTGGAAGCTAATTCCATGTTTTCTAATAATGTTTCCAAGGGACAGCATGTATATGGAGAATAGCAAGGGTCCTAAAACCGATCCCTGAGGTAATCCATAATTTACTTGCGTTAGATTTGATGATTCCCCATTTAAATGGACAAATTGATGTCTGTCTGATAAGTAAGATCTGAACCATTGTAGTGCCAGTCCCTGAATACCGGTATAATTGTGTAAGCGATCTAGAAGTATTTTATGGTCTACAGTATCGAAAGCAGCACTAAGGTCAAGCAGGACTAGGAGTGAGATGTTACCTTTATCTGATTCTATAAGCAGGTCGTTTGTAATTTTAACGAGCGCAGTTTCAGTACTATGATGCGGTCTAAAGTAAATCCTGGATCTGCTTCTCCACAGCCTCCAATTCTGACTGAAATGCGAACGTTTCCTCATCTGCACTCGGAGGTACAAACACGTCTGAAACATTAGCCATTAGTGATGTAATAATGAGAACAGTGTGTTAAGCAGTAAGCAGGCTGGTAATGCTAACAGCCTGAGGGCTAATAGCGAGTGATCCGATAAAAATAATTTATCAGTGCGTTTAAGGACAATTTTGGTATGGGATATACTTAAGGATAAGTTTTACCCTCGGTGAATAACAATTTAAAACACAAGTCTTAAGATATAACAAGAATAAACGATGTATTAAGAATAAGTTTGAAAGAGCTCCGGCTCAAACCATGCGCTCTCAGCAAACAGGAAGTGACGTGAGTTACCCTACACCATAACGCATGACATCTTACCAACACCACCTATATCAAAACATGAACTAAAACATTGGTTCTCAACCAGAGGGGCAAAGAGGTACTACAGGTGGGGCGCGACGGTTCCCCGAAACCCCAACCTTTGGAACTCGATCACGAATGCACAGAGGAACGCGATTGCAAATTGATCGACGGCAATGTTCCGTCTGCGTGCGTGGCTGCGCAGACTGTTTGTAGGTCCTGCGCAGTGCAATTTTAGGTTGCGCACAAAATAATAATATCTACAAAGTATGCAAAAGTACACTCTGGAAGCAGCAGCAATTACCTCTACACCATCTTAAGAAACAGGTAGATCATACAAGTATGTTTGTCTTTCAGACTGTAATTTCAGAATAAGCGCAAGTCTCTCTCTCCCGATGAGTTCAGAGTGCGCATGAAGGGAGTGAAGTGTTAATAAAGTGCCTTTTCATATATTTCTGAACTTGGATGGCTGTTTAAAGCTGTTGAGTGTTATTAAAGATGTAAAGCGCAATTTTCGACAGGCAAATGACACCACACTGCGTCTGTATTATAAATCGCGATGTTAAAATCAATGAAACGCGCACCGTTCTCATGATCTGGCAGATTAATCCTTTTGGGAATAATGCACAAAACGCTACAATTTTGTAATGGTTTAAATGCAAAAAGCTAATGGTTCACAATGGTATTTTAATGGAAACCAAACATTTCTGTGATGGTTTCTTTTGTTTTTATCAGCAGGGTATGTTACATTTATAATCTGATCAATCTGTCATATACAGGTATTTTTTGCTTCTTATATATATATATATATATATATATATATAAACTATATCCAAGATATTTTACACATTATCTTATCCATCTTCAATGTACAGTATGGGGGGGCGCCAGTTATTTTATGGGTTTACAGGGGGGCGCGACCATGAAAATGTTGAGAACCACTGAACTAAAACATACAATCAGGAAAGAACAACGTCCTTCAGAATTTTTGCGTAAATGTGAAACGATTCCTTCTATGATAAATGTTGACTTACCCTGGTCAATGGGGTGCTGTGGCAACTGACTCATCTGACTGTGCACCACGCCTGCATAATTCCGTAGAAACGCTTCCTCATTTGGTGTCAGCTGCAAGGGTGGGGAAAAAACCATCACACATGGCAATAAAAAGTCACGCCAATGTCGAGTTCAGAATCACTCCAGGACAATAAACAGTCAGAGGCTGTTTAGAATTTAGAATGGTTTCTATTTACATCAAAGAAAATAATTTATTAAAATGTAATCTTTTGCTTTCTCAAATGCACCTGGTTTATTTTGCATGATTAATTATGTTAGTGTATGAGCATCTATGAAACCAAATGTTTGTTTTCATAACATTTCAACCAAAAATGATCTGACTCTGCCCTACTTCCAATTCCACGACTCTTGTGTTTTGCTCTGTCACATTACTGAATGCAATGTTCTTATAGACTTATTGGTTTGTTAATTGACTTACGTTTGATCCCATTTTCTTGAGCATGAGCAGCACCCGCACCTTCTGCTGGACGTACATCTCCTCAGGAGACTTGCCAGGGGCTTCCTCACGGTTCATCCCCCCTGCTCCTGACGCACCGCTAAACCACAGAGAGAGAGAGAGAGAGAGAGAGAGAGAGGGAGAGGGAGAGGGAGAGGGAGAGGGAGAGGGAGAGGGAGAGGGAGAGGGAGAGGGAGAGCATTGAAAGTTGCATTCATTTAGACTTACAAACACTGTCATGCAGGGTGTGAATTTGTGAGTCAGATTGAAATCTATAATTTATTTAAAGAATAATGTAAAAACTAAAAATAGATCAAATGTTTAAAAATAACTCAATGTAATAATAATAGGAAAATATTTCTCAGTAAACTCTGTCACCATGGTTTAGTGAGAAGGAAAACAGATCCATAGTTTAGTGTAGTAGCAAACAAAAATATAGCTATGCCTGATTTAGGAAGGAAAACGCATTAAAATTAAGCACTTAAAGCATTTTTGTCGGCATGCAGACACAAGCCTTTTAACGCCAAAATGCATCAAACATCTAAAAGGAAGCACTTAAAGCATTTTTTGACCACGTTAAAAAGAAAACTTCAGCGGACACAAGCCTTTTAACGCCCAAATGCATCAAACATTTAAAACTTGTATCTTTGCTGCCAGCACTATTTCACAGATATTATAAAACAAAACAAATACTCATGTGTTGGCCCAGTAACACACTGCCAACTGTGTCTGAACTACAAGTTACTTATCGATCATCATGGTGCTTCAATATAACTCAAAACAGAGCAACAAAAAGCAAACAACACAGTACCTGCCAAAACATGAAACTGACAGACAAAAATATGGGGGGGAACTGTGGACGGTTTCAAAGCAAAAACATAACAACCGTTACTGCGCATGCGCGCTTTTGTGGCCCAAACTTAACCTCTGGTACACATCCACAAAGAATAGAGTCCCTGACTCCCTGTAGATTTCTGATAACAAGCAAAAAAAAAAAATTCAATTACATTAGCTAGCGAGTTAACAGTATGTCTAGTAACCAGTTTATTTTGGGTTCCCAGTAGGAGAATCGTTACTTGGCTAAACTTAAATGTGACAAAGTTACACTACCCATTCAACAAATTGTTTATTTAATAAAAGTAATATACAATAAAACTCAACAAACTGTTTATTTAATACACTTATTATACAATAAAATATTCATATAAATTAAAACTAGCCAGACTGATCAACAAACCGGAAGTCAACTTCGGGCCAGGCACATGTGTCCGATAAAACCGCCTATAAGACAATGAAGTCCTCTGAACTGTGCGAACAACAGCTGAGCTGTCACAACATATTTGGCTTTAAAGCTAACCCTCTGCAGAATACAGAAATCTTTAAACCCAGCAGTATGTCTGTGTCTGAAGTCTGAACACACTTTAGATCATGAAACAAGTTGACAGCATCATAAATGACCCTCATGCATATTTAATGTTCGATCCATCCATGATCCTGCTTCCTCTCATCTTCTTCATTTCCTAATGATCTGTTTTCAAACTCACTCTCGGCGTGGAACTCCTGAGAGGTGTAAGAAGAAATATAATCACAGAAGAAAAATACAAGGCTAATGCTACACGGTAAATCAGCAAAGCAATGCTGTATTTCTGAAGCTGCACAAATTATTTTCCATAGAATAGCATCACGCAATGACATAAAAAGACGCAGCATGCATTAATACCATTTAATCCATAATTAACTCAATAATTCCTCCCACATCAATGTCATGTGAATAGAAATCACAAAGACGAAGTACATCATTCATTGAGAGAAGAGACGTTACATGAAATGGCATCAAATGTATTCTGCGGGTTTTGTGAATCCGTCAGACTCAATCCTTTGGCGACATCTAGCTTGTGATGTCTCACACGCTCGTATCCGCACAAAGAGCCTCTAATACACGTTGACAGCTTGTTAGATGTGGGGTTATATTTAATTGAAAAGCTGGCTTAACCCTCCATTTCAAGACAGCCGACAGTAGGCTTGGTCTTGACTCACACAATACAGCACCTCACGTGACCTATCGACGTTCTTGGCGTTGATGGCGTAAATGTCTTTCTCCAGGTGTTTAAGTTGAATAAATTCAAATACCAATAAGGTTTCGTCATTTAACACAGAAAACGCTATCGAAACAAATGACCACGGCAAAATAACTAACCCAGATTTCCTTCAGAATCACAGACTCATCAGCCACCAAAGGGCCGTGGCATCAAAAGGGCTTCGTATTCAATAACGCATGCACTTTATCCTGCCGTGTCTCGCTGGCAGCCGTGGGGGAAGAGGAGCGCTCGCTGAGAGAGGCAGGACGCAGATGAAAGCCAGAGAGGGACTGGTGTGTCAGCTCTGCCGCTCTGTGACACCAGGCACACCTTCAGGGGGGAGTTGGATCTCTCTCCATCTCTTTTGATCATCGCTGTCCTCCAAGCTGGAGACGAGGCAGGCCAGACAGCAGCCGTACCCTGGGCAGCTCGATCAGAAACATCAGTTCATAGCCTGTGCATAACAACGCCACCCATTCCAGAAAACTCGGGTCTCTAAAAAATCCACCGTACTATGAAGTAAACAGATAGATGAATTGCAGTTTATACACTGAAGATTGATGCCTCAGCATTAAATGCAATTTAAAATACCACTAGGTAGTTGACAAAAAAAATGTACGTGTCTTATGGTGCGACAGCAAAAATGTAGAAAAAAAACAAAAAATGAAGATGAATTTGTATTATGCCATTTTATAATAGAAATAGAAATATTAATAATACAAAATAAAATATTAATATCATTCTACACTTTGCCTGCTTCCATACATGTCAAATCATGTGACTGTGGGCACAGCCCTTTGGGCCGGACTTCTAAAAATAAAACACCTATCAGCCGTTTCAGTCACGACCCAAGCTGCACTGTGAATCCCGATTCGCTTGCGCACGGTAAAATTGGCAATTTACACAAATTACCTGTGTGAACCACAGAGTGCCTGCGTATAAACCTCCAGCAAACTGTTCATAAAGGGTCATCAGCGAAAACGAACCGGCGTGTGCAGGCGTGAACTCAAAACACTGAGCGAATCAGACAAAAGATCACCTCATCAGCAACGGCCGCCACCATCCATGTAGGGATGGTGCACGAGCCCTGCAAGGAGATACACAAACCAGATAGCGCTTCTATTTATAGACTCATCAAGTCATTTGAATCCTCATAAGCAGCTTGCAGAGACAGATTCCTCAATTGTTTGCTTCTGCCCAGGTCCAACACGATGCAAGGTAGACATTTCCAAAAACCAACCTTAAAGTCATAGTTCACCTAAAATGAATATTCAGTCATCATTTACTCACCCTCTTGTCATGTCAAACCTGTGAGTTTCTTACTTCTGCACAACACAAACGAAGATATTTTGAAAAGTGTTGTTGACCGAACAGCGATGGCAGCCATTGACTTGCATTGGTTTTGTGTCCATGCAACAGAAGTCAATGGCTGCCATCGCTGTTCGGTTATCAACATTCTTCAAAATATCTTAGTTTGTGTTGTGCAGAAGAAAGAAACCCATACAGGTTTGAAATGACAAGAGGGTGAGTAAATGATGCGTATTTTAAGAGATTGCCAATAAATGGCACCCTGAGACAGTGATAAGTTTGTATTGACTGACTGTGAGGTTTCCTTATGAAAAGCTACCCTTCTTTCGACCACAACTAATCCCAGTGTTGTAATTTGGAGGCGAAAGTCACACCAGAGTCTGACTGTGGGCTTCAGAAGTCTGTTGATTTGTTAAACCTGAACTTATCCTGGTAAAGCGAATCCAACACCTTTAATCTTTAGTCCTCCTCGGGCAACCAGGGTGCAAGAACTGTGATCAAAGAGGAGGAGTTTGAAGCTCAGTTCCTCTTTAATTTACAACTTGCCGAAAATACGCATAAAACTGAAACTTGTTGTATTTGCAGCACATAAGATGTACCAAATAGACCAGCATTAAAAACACATGCACAAGTGCACTGACTGTGAGGCGGCATGGTTTTCTACAGTATACAGAACGTCCACTGTGTATTTTGCCATGTATGAAATACAAGCAGATTTCACATGACGTGTGCCTGTCAGTGGAAACAGAAGATGCTGTCTTGTGTGGGCAGATACATCATTGAAGAATTATGGGATGGGACTTTCTACCAACCCCCAAAAGAAATCATACGGCCAAGGTAAATCTGTCAGCGAGCTTCCCCTGCAGTATTAAGTTGCATCTTTGAGCAGCTGTGCTGAATGAATAATGAATACACCAACAACACTAGGGGAATGAAGAAAATGCTCAGTTTTTGTTAGAGCCAAGATAAATGGATGGGCAGCAGAGGGGGCTAGTGAGACCGTATATAGTTCTTATCCCCCAAACCTGACCAGACAGACCTCAGCAAAAAAATAAAAATTGCACAGATGGGAGATTTTAGTGCATATGTAAGTGTCAACTCTCTGATGTTATAGATAAAAAATAAAAATAAAAAAATGACTTAAATAAAAATATAGGCTATTACAAGAAGACAAATGTAAGTAGAAAAAAAATGTCTGAATTTTAAAAATATAAATATTTCTAAGAGACATGCATGCAAAGACTGATTATTGTAAACACAATAGTCACTGTATTTGACAACAATAAAGATGAGAATGCCTGATAACTAGATCATGACTTATTAGCAACGCATGACACCCAGCATTTCATTCCTGCCTATTAAAAATGTTAAACATATGCATTGTGCATACACTTCCACAACCAAACCCAAATTCAATTAATCATAAACATTATGTGATGCTGGCTTAAATCAATGGAATTAACTCCAATCCAGACAAATGTTCCGAAAATGAATTCTCAATTCAAATCTGTCATGGGTAAGAATTTCACAAGATGGTTGTCATGCACCAGACTGCTTGTCATGAATCACAATACAAAAACCCACTGCAGAGGGAAGGTCCCTTTGGGATCACTGTTGCAACGGCTGTCTACACTGAACGATGACAAGACGATTCTCAAAATAATATTATAACACAAACATTCATGCCTTTGCTTATCAGGTGTGGCTAATTTGTCTATCTATCTAAATACGTAAAAGCAATGAAGAATTCAACCACAGCCTTTCAAAATGACCCCGAACAAAATGATCACACGAGCGAGATCCTGCAAAAGGTTTCATCTTCAAAATCAACAGGGGCTATCTAATGAAAAATTAAGTGGGCCGAGGAGGATTTCGCTAATTGCCACAGAAAGATGCTACATTTGCAGCGAGCGAGTCTGATTTAAGCCAGGATACCAGCCTTGATCATGAAGAAGAAGCCCTTAAAGGCATAAACCAGCTTGCGTAGCGTCTGAAAGACAGAAAAGAGGGGGTTGGGGTGCCAAGCCGCACAGGAGGGCTGGGCACCCCAACAAAAAATGTGCTGAAGCTTGGCAGGAGGTCTGAGCCTATGCTTAAGCTTGTTGCTCAAAGGCAGCTGATGGTCTCCCATTGGGACAGAGGTTGAGCAGTTCATGAGCCCCAGCTGCCCCCTGACTGTCTGGGATTCAAAGAGCCAGAAACCCTGGGTAGAATGTCAAGACTGAAGAAAATACAGTTGCACTTCCAAGTTCACAAGTAGAATGCCCTGTTAGCTCTCGAAAAGCCATCACAGTTCAAGTGCCCACCGCGGGCAAACAGCCAGTTTCATAGGCAAATGTGAGTTGGTTAGCTGACAGATGGAAGTGCAGAGGTATTCTGTATTCACAATGAGTTCAGGGTGTGGGGAGACTAAAAATAGATTATCACCACCACTAAGACATCATAATAAGTCGAAGTGATTCAGTCCTACACTTTTTAACCAACAAATTTCCATGACTTTCTGTTATTTTTGCTTCCCACATAATTGAGCCATTCCTACCCAACTAGCTGAGCATAACTAGCAAATATATTCAGTTTTCTGTAACATTAGTAATTAGGGCTGTGCAATTGATCGAAAATTAATCGGAATCGGCAATTTTGGACTTCAACAATTACAAAAACAAAACAATCGAGGTAAAACGATTATTGTGCCGCATTCCATTTTGCAAGGATCCCCTCTTTTCTTGTGGTATAAAACTACAGCGCACAGTTTTCGTTTATAGTGGTTCAACTGTGCTATTTTCTTTACATTTATTTTTCGGTTGAATTCACATATTAAAAGCCAAGCTTTTAAACATTTCTGTTGTTTCAAATGTTAAGGAGTAATCGTGTTAAATAATCGGGATCTCAATATTTGCCAAAATAATTGTGATTATGATTTTTGTCATAATCGAGCAGCCATATTAGTAATTCCCTTGAGGTTTCCAGGCCTTGGAAATCACAACAGTAAAATTCCATATCTCACATAACTATGGGACCCAAGCCAGTCGGAGATGAATAAATAAATATTTAATATATATATATATATATTTAATAGACTGCTTAAAAGTAACGCAACTATAAAACTCTGCAGTTTGACAAGTAAAATATTAAAAAGACATAACGACCATAAACTTGCAAGCATTTAAACATATCTGTGCATTCACTGAAGCAGATTCATGAACTGAAATGTGGCGAAAAGCCGTTAATGTAATCAGTACAAATCGCAAACATCTCATAACCAATGTGTTAATAAAATTTTATCGAAACGAATATGGTTATGAAGTATCTGTCGATAGCAGACTGGATTTACTCTAGACCTCATCTCTCTCTTCCCGTCGCTTCCAGTTACTAAACGCACGCACATATCTCTCATATCTCTTCAAAATACAGCACGTCACTAAAACACACCCTCTTTTTATTTAAACCTATTATGTTTAATAAAGAAAAGTTAATCCAGACCTAGTACAGAAGATATTTTTACAGGAAAACTGAACAGTCGGGCTATAACAAAGCCCTGAATGAAGTTCCCACAATTCCCCTTCACACACACACACTAGCTCGTTAGCAACAGAAAAAAGCCACAACGTTCCAGTTCTCGCCTCGTTCGGGTACTAAATGTCCGAAATTATCTCCGGTTTGACGGCTTACCTCTCCTGGTCCAGGGTTCTGTCGGTTTTGTTGTATATGAGAGCTGTGTCGTGTATAAAGAGGCGTCCGGTTCCGGGGTCACATCCCGACAGTCGGTAGCGCTGGAGTGAATCAAGAACATAAACGCGCTGCTGCTGAATCAGTTCCTGCACGAGCGGCGTCCTTGCCGCTAGAGGGCGCTGTGACTCTGTCATTGCAAGATATTTTGTTTTTTACATATTATATTGTATTGTATTGCAATGCATAGTGTTATATTTTTTGATGCTATATGTAGTCCTGTCATATGCTGGCCTTATTTGTAAAAAGCCAAACAATAACACATCATAGAAATAATGACGAAATAAATTCAAATTATTATATTAAATTTCTTATATTTCTCAATATATTCAAACATTACTAATATTCGGCAGTTAAAACAACTCATAATTTATTAAGGATTTATTACAAAAAAAACACTGTATCTTTCTGCATTTAATACTTGATCAATGATCATACAAAATGATGACTATCGAAAAAGTAAGAATATGTAAATTAACAGTGCATTGGAATTGATGGATTGATAGAAAGCGGGCTGTTTGGCATACAATGTCTCATGACAGTGACCCAGACTTGTTGGCTACACCAGATTATACTGTAGAGATCTGCTCATTATGTCAGAAGTGCATGAGGTTAAGCCAGAGAGTTTTTGCAGAACAGATTTGACAGAAAATAGGCAAAGAACAGGAAAACATTCATTCAAAAAGCAAAGAACACAATTCATATTATGGTCACATTAGTTATAAATAAAAAATGTTACCAAGCGGTGCATGACAGTAAGGGTAAAAAGAGCACAACTCGCACATTTTTTGAACTTTTACTGTCAGCATTTCTGGGACAATTTTCTAACACTGACAGTGTGTATTTTAAAATTGCACACACTGGATGTTCCCCAATAGCTGAATTTACCCACCAATTATGCATATACAAACCACATTGCTTGTGTCCTTTCCCCCATAACTGTATATTTTCTGTGGTAGGCTACCACTAAACATGGTCATAGCTTTCATTGTATAAAGTACATACATGAGAAAAAAAGGTCAAAAAATAAATGTCTTTAAAAGTGACCATGCACCACTTACATGTGCCTTATAGTTTTAAAGCAAGTTACTGAGAGATTCTCAGAAGTCTTAATGTATTCTTCTACACACAGCAAAAGCCTTTGACCATCAATTTTTGGTTCCTTTTTCACTTTTTCCATTTTCCCAGTGCATTTGACATTCAAAATACTGTTCTTCTAATCTAATCTGCTATCTGGAAATGAAGTAAAATCAACTTCCTATATTTATGATTACGGCCTCAATGTGTTAATATTAAAACATTCAATGAAAACAGTTTCAGAATCAATAATTTATGGCAAAAACAATGAAAGCACACTTCCATAACTCAAAACAACTTACAGCAGTTGTCAAGTTTTAAAATGAAAACAACGCATTTGAAAACCAAACCGTTTTAAATCCAGATGTTCATTATGGCACACAACAAATGTCAAAGAATCAATGGCTTGGACAAGAATATTGAGAGTTACTCAGTTTGTCCAGTAGAGAATAAACCAAACAAATGCTGAAATCCATTCACTTTGTGACCGCTATTCTTCATTCCACCGAGGTTATTTACATAATTAAAATCATACGCAATGGACATTTTATATATTCATATAAAGATGAAATGGATTTGAATTAGGCTTTAATCTCTTCTTTACAAATTCACATTCTAGAGGACATCTGAACATTCAAAATAAACCGTATTTACGCTTCTTTTGAGAGCATCAAGCAGATATCTCTTCGTGATTCAGGTAGCAGTGTATACTGTGGCTATACATTCTGCAACTGTTAAGGTATATCCAGAAAAAAAACTCATTTAGACTTACTCTCTATTCAAAATAGGCACACAATAACCAGGCGCGATTTTCTACAAATCAATAATACTGTCCGTTCACTTTGCCCTGATTCATATTACAGTAGTACAAGGCATACACCCTTAAAAGTCATTTCACCCCCCAAAATTTAAACTCTTCGGACACGTCTTCAAGATGGCTTGTGTCACATCCAAAAGGCACAAAACACCCCACACAAATACAAAATATTTAAGGCTCATTTCTACACTGAGATAGAAAATGTCTCGTCATATACATCACTATACAAAGGCTTTCCTGATGAACAATTTTCCTATTGTACAAATAATTTGAAATGATTGAAAATACTGTTCAGGGAATGTAAATAAGTGCGGAGCACAAACCAATATATACAAACAAACACGTTCATGTAAACGGAAAAACTAAAATGCCAAAACCAAATGTAAACAATAAGAAAACACAACGTGCCTTCTCCTGACCAAAAGCTACCGGTTATTTATGCTGTACAGTTAAAAATGATAAATACATTATTCTTGCGATGACTTTTTCTCTGTGCAGATACTGAATTACACAAACAACCAGTGATGCAAGTTAAATTAGTGGCACGCCAACTGTTTCTTAAATTAGTAGCTTGAATTTCCAGTGCATTGTGTTGCAAATACAACATATCTCTGAGACTACGCTCACTGTCAAGCAATAAGTCTCAATAAAACAAATGTTTATAATAATTTCCTAAAATGTAAACAATCTCTAAACAGCTGTTGGTGTTCACCTATTATACAAGGAATGACGTACAGAAGTGCAACATATATTCTGTTCGAAGCTGCATCACTTTAAATAAAAACTCAGCATCAAGAGGATTTTGGTGGCTCTCTCGTTGCAGTTCGTGAACAAGTTCATCTGTTGTCTTTGGCAAAAGTGTGCATCATCCAGTTCACCTTGGTCTTCCAGCTTTCTCGAAGAGCTTCATTAAATTTCACTTTAAAGTTCTTCAATGCCTCGTCTTCAGACTTTCCCAGGGCCAAAGAGTCCTTCAAGAGATACAAATAAATAAATATAAATATATATACAAAAATAAATATAAATATATATATACATACACAAATAAATAAATAAATAAATAAATATATATATATACATACACAAATAAATAAATAAATAAATAAATAAATAAATATATATATACATATATATACATATATATACATACACAAATAAATAAATAAATAAATAAATAATATATATATATATGTGTAAATAAAATCTATACACAGTAGGGCTGTCACGATAAATATCACGTGATTTATACACAGCTTTTGAGTGAAGAACGGGAAAATGCTGCATCCGAAAGCCAGAGGGCGCTCTCGTGCGGAAACTCCAAATACGCACGGCAGAAGACCATAACACGTTCTAGAATCTAGTAAATGCCTATGGACATCTTTTTATCACTGTTACGCAAGCCTCATCAGGTGTTATGATAATAAAGTATATTTATCATGATCATGTTTGACGGGTGTTGCTTTTCCAAATGCACATTATAAGCGACTCAAACTCGCACTGCTTTTAGATCGAGCAGCATTTCCTACTGATCCCAGAGCCGTGCTTCACGGACAAGCTACGCATTAAAAAAACATATAGACACATTGCATATCTCAGCCAGCTCGATTACAATAGGATTTAGTGGTATCGCAATAAATTATCGTGAAGATCCAATCTGCCCAGGGGTGATGCTTACCTTCAGATACTGGATGTCTTTGGAAGAACTAAGCTCAGGGAGACCGGCAGCTTTCATTAAGACAAAGAGATTCACAAAAAGAGTCCCATTCCGACAGAGGATCTTATAAGCCTGTTCACAACACTCCCGGAACCTGACAAGGACACACACACATATTCTTTACTTTTTAATTTTCAGTATTCCTTCCCTCAATTTATTTTCAGGCTACATATAAATGTAGTCTGCAGTAAGGTTATATACACAACAAATGAGATGGATTCACACAAGGAACAGTGTATGTCCCATTATTTCATTCTATTGACATATTAGGCCTCATTATTATGAGCCCTGAGGGAACTAACTCTGTGGTGTCAATTGAAATATAGATTTTTTTAGGCGCTTGAGTTACTAAAATATATCTGAATGTACCGTTCAAATTTCTCACTGTTGTTGGTCCGTCCCTCCTGAATAACATGGACAAAGTCGTATGTCAGGATGAAAGGAACACGTTCCCTGTTGATCCCGAACTTGCTCTTGAAGTTCCCCAGAAAGTGCCCAAAATCTATATGGAATAACTGCAAACAGAAGACAGAAAATCTCAGACTTAAATTATATTGACGTTGTACATTCTGGCATACTGTTAAGAAACAAATTCTGTAAAACATTTATTTACATACGGTAATCATAATTTGTGTAAGATTACGATCTGACAAACTATACAAATGCATTACACGCTGAAAACATTTTGTTTCATCTTAAATGATTACACAACATTGCACTTGGAGGGACGAGTTCAAGTTTCCTCCTACCTGACCCGTTTCCCTGATCATGATATTGTCACTATGCCGGTCCCCTATTCCCAGAACGTATGTGGCTACACAGTAGCCTGCACAGGACAGCGTGAATTCCTCAATGGCCTGATCCAGTTTATCCCTGTTAGAAAAATAATTGAAAGAACATTTTAATTCTTCACCAGTTCTCATCCCTACTGGCTTCCTGTCTGCAAAGCCACATGTGTGCCAACTCACATACATCTGTCTTTCCTATAGTGTTAAAGAGGATTAAATAAACCGGTTCCCGTTTGATGATTTTCAGACTAAATGACTCACATGAGATCCTCAATGATAATCTGTAGGGTAAATATGTAACAGGAAGAATCTTCCTGCTTCACATTATTTCCTTATTACTGTAACTCAGATTCCCCCCCAAAAAACTGTATTACAATAGTCTCACACAAGCAAGACCCCTGACTACATGATGCAAGGTTTGTCTTGATGCAATATACTCCAGTATTAAAATTATACAAATAATAAAATGGGCAAAAAATAGGCCCTGACGCTAAATTCTGTAACTAAATGATCTTATCTGTATCCAAATAAATGGATATTTTTATTATTATTCAAGTGAGACGGGTGACTGTACACTGCGAATTAATTCTGTAAACGTGCTTCTCATTGATGTTGGAGGTTCAATACAAGCTAAGCTCGACTGACAGCATCTGTGACATGGTGTTGATGACTGTCAAAAGATCTTAACTTGTATTGAGCCTTGTAAATTCCTTTAAAAACAATATAATCCAACATCACTAACCTCCTGACCTATAGTGTTCCTACATTCATTCATTATTCAGATATGAGTGTAGAGTACCACATAGATGACATTGTTGTAGGCCAACCCGGAAGTTAGTGCCGCACCGGTTCCCTTGAGCGAAAGCCTATGCATTTTTCCCTAGACTTTTAGAAGATCGCAAAAAAATAAGATCTGTGATTAACAAAGGTTTATGATGTTTACACGTTTTGTCTATCAAAATAATCTTTACAAATTAACACAACGCTTGAAGCTTAAATGCAATCGCCAGAAGTAAAAAGCTTACATTATGCTATAAACAGACTAAACTATGGTCGCTCGACACCACCACCACCACCAATCCTCCGACAACTTTAGCAAACATGTTCCCTGGTAAGTAATTACTCTGTGAATTAATCCCTGTCCATGTTTTTAGAGATTTGTGCCCATGTAGCATTATTTGTGAGATTTATATGCGCAATGACGTCTAACGTCACCGCCAAAGGATGTAGTCGCTTTTAGCAACTTGTTAGCAACCGCCGTTTTTAAGACACAATAAAGCTTTAAATATTTTTAAATATTTTAACACGCTCGTGATTTTTTAGAGGTTTTGTTGACCACAGATCTTATTTCAAGCAATTAACCAAAAAACCCATAGACTTTGGGGCGATGGAACCGGAAAATGACGTATTTTTGTACGCAGCATCTTTGCAGTACTCTTGTAGTGCTATTAAAAATGAAGAGTTTGGTTTTAAAACATTTTCAAAAATCATGTTTTTATTATTTTATCATATTTTTATTGTGTTAGTTAGCTGTATTTTTTTAGATATCATGGCTTAAATCAAAACAAACCAACTGCGGTTTGATTGATATTAATGCACAACTCAAAAATCATGTTTTTTTATTATCTCATTTTGGACCCAAACTTCAAGTATACTCATAAAAATACCATGTTTGTGTATCTAAGCATTATTAAGGTAAAAATGTATTGGTTGAAAACATTTCAAGATGGTAAACAAAAATGATGCAAAAACCATGATATTTGAAAGTACACTACATAATATGTATTTAGTATGTTGACCCTGATGAGTTATTGTGCGTACAGGCTCAAACAGTATCACTTTAACCCTTAATTCATACTAAGACATCATGATTTTCTCTCACCAGATCTTACCAGATCTAAAACTTGGCAAAAGATTGTGTTGTGCAGTGTTTTTTTCTTAGAACTCAGGTTGTATCTTTAACGGCCTGCTGAAGTTATCAACACAAACACAATTTGCACTTTAAGCCACTTTAGTGGAAAACACCTGCCAAGAGCAAATGTAATTGAAAACACTGCAGTATGCAGGATAAATATACTCCAGCGCTGCACCTTTTGCAACCAAAGTGCACTTGATGTTACGCTATAGCAGCGCTATGAAAGTTTCAGGTCAAACAAGAGAGTGAGATTTGAGAAAACTAGAACACGCAGACGCTATAGCTCGCCACATTCACACCACACAGGCCCGTGTCTGGATACAATGCTCACCCAGGGTTCATGGACTTGAGCCAATTGAGAAGAGCGTCTTTGTTGAAGGCCGCAGTCGCCGCGCTGTTGCTGTTGTTTCTCTGGATGTTGGCGATGGTGTCCGAGTTCTTCACCACCTCTATGAGACCCGTCTTATTCCCTGTCGACATGCATCCGTACGGAAGCATCCTGATACCCAACAAACAAATTATTGATTTCAAAATTGGGTTTTTTAACACACCGCGGTTTCCACAATCGATGCTAACCACGTTTCATTTTGAGAATCGATGCTAACCAGCATTTCATTCGAATCTTCTTAAAATGATCAACATGATGCATGTGGTTTACATTGTTTTCCATCTTATGTAAATGTAGAAGCTCTGCGGAAGTCAACAACACAAACCTGAGATCGAGACCTTCTCTTTTCCACAGAACGTCCATTAGCTGAATCATCTGAAGGGTTAGCATATCCTGTCTCAGATCTAAAAACCACAGACTCCATGTCAAAGGCTATATAAACAATACAAATCTGTGCAAATACTATGCCATTAATGATAATCATAATCGAATTTGCCTTCATACCATCTCCGTTCTTAAATATGAGCCCCACGTTGTCATATTTGTTCTTGTACATCAGCCACAGCGGTTTCATCTTGGAATCCATGAACTTGCACTTGTCTGCACTGAAGCCAAAAACAGCATAAGTCAAGAAACAGAAAACGCACACCCACGCAAACGCTTGCAAACTAGTCTCTTCTCTTTCTAGTTGTCGTTGTTTATTTGTAGTCATTGTACGCTCAATGAAATTATGACTAGGCGGTTTTATCCTCCAAATCTTAGTGATTTCTTAGAAAAAGCGGTTTTGCACAATTATTCCTGTTATCACAAACTTTAGGCTACTGTATCACACACCATCGGAGGCATATCGACCACATATGGAAATAAGCTTACACTGAAACTGACCGAGATCTGATAAAACCGCTTCTAAAAACTTTCTAAGAAAGCATCTAAATAAAACACACATCACTGTGGACAACACTGACGTCATGCCCGTTGCACACAAGAGGGCATGTGCTTCCCTCCATTCAGTATTTAGAATGATTTTAATTACTTAATATTCAGGTTACTAGACAAGGGTCCAGATTATATTGCACAAGACTTATACGCAACACGTAAAAAAAAAATAGTACCAGATTTCACACAGCAAGATGTTGGGGTTAAGAGGCGACACAACGTCAGAGAGCGCTTCCATGTACGTGTCCTGTTTAATGCACACTTTCATGTCTTCTGTAGTCTGCAACCTTGTTGCCTTCTGACTGCCTGACTTCACAAAGTCATTCAGAGCCTTCATCTTATTCAGAGCCTCATTCTGCAGGACACAAACAATAAAGTGAATATATCAAATCTATATATGAAAAGTTCAGATGCAAAACCCTCTAACAGCCACGTCCGTCAAAATGAGATTACAATGTTGAGTGAATGCTCTTCACACAAAGTATACGTTACTCAAATCATTTTGCTTCAAATCCCCCGAAATACCACACTCTGCCCGGTCTGAAATATCTGGTATTGCTAAAGGTACATGTAGGAGCATTTGACGGATTTTGAATCTGATCTTCATATATAACAACAGATATGCATAAACACATTCATTCAGTTCTCTGCGGCGATAGTGAATTAAAAGTATTTGCAGCAAAAGACTCAGAAATCAGGTGTAATGATGAACATTAATTGAATTAAACAATTCAACTCATTTCAATTCAAACCAATTCCATTCCTATTTATTTATAACAATAGTTTTTACTGCATTGTCTTAAGCAGCTTTACAAATAAATAAATCACAAATATGGAATAGAACACTTAGCATTATTGCCATTTTAATTGTCCACTTAGAGAAGATAGTAATCTACTTTTGTCAATGAATATTTTCCTGTGGCTCAGTGGTTAGAGCATGGCACTAGCAAATGCCAAGGTCATGGGTTCGATCCCAAAAATGTATAATACAAAGCAAGTCGCTTTGGATAAAAGCGTCTGCCAAATGCAAAAATGTAAATGTAAATGTATATGATAGATAACAGGTATCCTATTGAACCCAACATGCCTTATCAGCTTACATAAAAATGGCCAGAAAAATTATTTTATTACATTACATTATTACAAGACATTAAACACTTCTTTAACAATTCAAATAAACAACAAATTCATCACAGTGGAACTGCTGCCATAAAGTAGAAATATATTTCCTCCCCACTGGGCAAATGTACAGTATGTACCCACTAACTATATTTACACACATACATGTACTGTATGTTCTTAAGAAAAAAGCGTTTAACTACTACTGTAAAGCAACTTCTGAGAAACAGCTCGCAGTGAAGTGACAATTACCAGAAAACGCCAAGTGCTAACACTGGGCCCCATGTGCCAAAAAGAGCACAATAGAGAAACCAAAGCAGTTTACATCAGGTCAAGACTATTCTGATGCTTAAAGTCAATAAGACTAGTAGTAATGTTAAACAGATACTGACATCAAGCGCAGCAGGTTACTGGGGAAAAAACATGCAGAAAGCACTGTAATTTGTATATTGATTCCATTAGAAACCTGTGGCACTATGAAATCATTCCTCTGTTTGTTTGAACATCTATAGTGGCTCAGCCAATAACATTAATTTGGAGTGAAATCTGTGCAAAACCTGTTTGACAATTATTATTATTTATATAGAAAATACATTCACCTTAGTCATATAGCAGAATTTTCAGCAGCTCGCTCCTTGCCTGATGTCTACTCATTTCATGACTAGACTAAAGTTGAGTATGTGAATAACATCATACTCAACTCTGCTCAACTTATATTTATGTACACAGCACATTTAAAAACAACAGAGTTGACCAAAGTGCTTAACAGTAGATTACAATTTTTTTCGTAGCACTTATTTTTTTTCAAGTTACTTGTCCGGTCGGGCAAGTAAAATTCTCTCTCACTTGCCCATACAAAACATTCACCTGTCCCGGACAATAGGTTCATTTTCAATCCTAATTCAGAAATAATTGGAACAAACCTGCTTCAACAAGCTCTTGATGTGGTAGATGCTTCCACGGCAGTACGCCTCCAGAATAAGTCCAAATCTCAAACTGGCGGATGGCACGTGCATTTCAGACCTTCAAAGCATGAAAAAGCCTAAATTACACCCAACAACAAGTCATAATGCTTATAGATTTCTACAATACTACAAAAGCCATAATGTACCTGAGATGCCAAAATAAGAAGTGACCTATTTTCTTGTTGGCAAGAGCTCTCTCCAGCAAGAAACTGGTCAAGTCACAATCGAGGTAAGATTCATACTTCAGAACCTGCACCAGTTGCAAGAGGTATTGAAAGAGTTCGCCATCACTGTTGGAAAAAAAAACATGGATTTATATGATTTGAATTTTAATACGAACCATTTAAATACAATTTATAAATGACTCTTCTCATCATTACACAATTGAGGCAACTAAAGATGATTTTTTTTTCAAATGAAACTTAAAAACACTGAGGGTATGCAGCAGCTATTTTAAATCCCCATTTAACTTGTTCTCCAAGCACCACAAATTGATGTAGCGTGATCGCATAACACCTACTTCAGCACATAAACAGACTCTTCTTCTGGGGCATTTGACTTAAAAACAATTTAATATGTTTCTTCTAGCCACAAAACAACACTTGGTTTTTGACACGATTCTCACAGATAATTTAAAATTGCTCAGTTACTCGGAGATAAAAGAGCAAGTGTATCACCCACCGCAACTTCCTGAGGCAACGGATGGTGAAGGAGCGCACGTGAGGGTCAGGGAAACTGTAGTCCAGAAGTTCTAAAGCATGCAGAGCGGGAAGATCTGTCCATTTGCGTAACAAGCAAACCATCTGAAAAAAATCAACGCTGCACTGAGAGAAAGCGTATCGCATTTTGTAATGTACATTATACTATCAACTCCAATATCATACATGAAGTTGTATCACATTGAGTATCTCTTCTCAGGTAGATCCAGTAGTGTTTCATCTCACCTGAGCCACATCCTCGTGTTTATTCCACTTAGTGATGAGCAGAAGTTTGGGGAGGCTTTCCGGGTAGTGCTGCCTCACTTCTGCCCGTAACTTCCACAAAAGCTCCTTCTCATCTTCAAAAAACTCTGTGTAGTTTTTATTGTCCACTATCTCTTTCAGTTTCTGTTGCTGAAGAGAAAGACAGACAGACGTCAAGTAAACTTTATTAATTTGAATCAATAATTCCAATCACAACAATACTTAAGAAAAGCTTCTGTCTTTATCTAAACTTCATATCATATGAAAATAATATTAATTCAAGAACATTTATATTTATATAATGGGTCTCCTCAGAACATTAAATGCCATTTCTTACCTCCTCTTTTGTAGCAACAACTTTTCCCCCATTAAGACTAAATTCATTTAGCTGAAAGCGATAAGAACAGATTTAAATTATTAGTCTAAAATGTGTAATATACCCAAGCCATATACATAAAACATAAATAGAGCCACGGAAAAAAAAATAAGAGACCAAATTTTCATTCAAGCAGCATTTCTAAATGTATTGTGGCCATTCCAGTCCAGTGTCTGTTGAATTTCAACAAAATAAATCCAACAGCAACGTGAAAGACAACATGACAAGACATGAACTTGTTTTCTTTGCAGTATTTGAGGTCTGAAAAAAAAAATACAAAGCTGTCAGGATATGTGGACAGAACCCAAATGCAGGCAGGTGAAGGGTTTAAACAAAAAGACTTTAATAAATAAAAACAAAACAAAAACCCACGATGGGGAAAACACTACAAACAAAACAAGAATCAAAACTAAAACTCTCCCACAAAGGGGACAAAACAAAACAAGTACCTTTGAATAACAAATAATAAGTCCACGGGAAACCAGGAGCATGGACCACGAGGGCAAGGTAAACATTCAAGGACCATGAACAAGGAACAATGCAATGACAAGGTAAAAAGGGAACTGAGACATTAAATAAGGAAACATAACGAGGGGAGATTGCACAGGGACGGAGACGGGCAGGTGACAAAACTTAACATTACTGGGAACTGGCGGGAAGATGATTGGGACAGGTGAGGGAGATGAAACACTAACGGAGAAACGAGGGGGCGGAGCTAAACAAAAAACAGGAGGACAAGCGGCGAAATGTCAAAACAAACCGCCACGTGTCTCCACACAAGACGAAACACACACACAAGACATGGTACTGTCACGACCCTGTCCACAAGGCACGAAAACTCAGGACAGGAAGGACAGGATCCTGACACAAAGCATCTTTTCCCTTATTTTGACTTGTTTCTCCAGTTTTCATTTAGGCTACTGCAAATAAATGCAAAAAGAAACCATTCGGGAGAAATAGTTCGTAGTTAACAGAATGAAACAAAAATGATCATTTTACCTCAACACATACACTCTTAAAAATAAAGGTGCTTAAAAGGTTCTCCACAGCGATGCCATAGATTAGAATAATCAGTTTTGGTTCCACAAAGAACCATTCCGCCAAATGTTCTTTAAAGAACCATCTCTTTCGTACTTTTTTATCATCTAACGAACCTTTTTTTCACCACAAAGAACCTTTAGTGAAAGAGAAAGGTTCTTTAAATGTTAAAGGTTCTTTATGGAACCAAAAAGTTCTTCATCTACGGCATCGAAGAACCTTTTGAAGCACCTTTTTTTAAAAGTGTACCTAAAAATAGTAAATTCAGAAAAACTGAAAATAATTTTGAAATGGTGTCTTATTTTTCTCCGCAGCTGTACAGTGTGTAAGACGTTTCGAGAAACAATATATGAAACCATAAAAACCTTTTCGATTGGTGGATAATACAGGGGATGTGGCCTAATGTTGGCAAAGCGAATCAGGAGACCAGCCGTGCTGTCAATATTAGGATTTTTCTCCACAGTACCCATAGGATTTAACAGATCACCCTTATCATCTGAAAACAAAAAAATGGACCCGTTAAAACCGATCGGGACCTCCATGCTGATTCATTTGTATTTGAAGTCACAAAAAAATCAGAAAACTCAGCCAGATTACTAGGAAGTTCACTCCTACAACTGTGTACTACAGAATCTTTAAAATGTCTCAGTGATGAAAGGTCAGACTATAAGAGGTACATGTTTGGTGAAATATCACTGTGTACCTGGAACAGAAGGCCAAGTGGACAAAGAAAATTCCCCGGTCTTCAGCTGGTCCTTGTAGTCAAACACCATTGTGTTCACCCAGGCCAAAGGACAGTCCTGTGGAAAGAGGGTTCATGTGGATGTCTGCTGGCATGAGACCTTACACAACAGTCATTTTCATTGACACTAAATAACCAATATAATCCAATATTATGTTGAATAAATACAGCAGCAGCAGCAGCAGCAGCAGCAGGTTCTTCAGATGTTAAAGGTTCTTTACGGAACCAAAAGGTTCTTTTATGGCATCAAACAACCTTTTGAAGCACCTTTTTTTTAACAGTGTACTTTAACGTATATAGTCAAAGTTATACATTTTAGACAACCATGGCATTACAGTCATTCCACATGTAATATAAACTCTGCTGCAAAGAACTACCTTGGTTTATAGAACTTAACTAAAGATTTTCAAAGAATAGTGCACACATCAAACAATAAAATAACACAAATGTAACTTGTAACTGGGAATTACTGTATGTTGTGACTAAAGAAAATTTGTAAAATTTACTCTTAAAATGTCTCAAACCCTACAATGCATTTTAAAACAGTATTAAACGTATTATGATCGACTCTGATCTCTTACTGGCTGCTTTTGATCAATTTTTAGACCAAGTCATGCACTTCAGTTTCTTATTTTAGTTTGTGTGGCAAAAACATTTTGTCTACAAAAATAATTTAACCCTTGTGTGGTGTTCGTGCCTGCCATTAATTGTTTTTAACCTCATACAGTACATTTATATTTATTCAAGATTAAAAAAAATTCACCCAGTTAATGTCATAGATTTTTCTGTTTTAGTACACATCTACAAAAAATGCTTACCTCTTTTTTCATAAAGAGGAAAAAGACAAACACTAAGCATATATGTTATCTATGTTGCTTGCAAATGGGATAAAGTAAACATTGATTTATTAATTGTAAAAGGGTGTCCACTAGTCCAGCAAACATTAGCAAAAAAAACACAAGAGGGTTAAACAATTGAGTACACACCTTTTGAGAAACATTTTAGTGACCCTAAATGTTTAATCTGTAGTGCCTATACAGTTCAATATGAAGATAGTCAAATACATCCATCTCCCACAACAATGTGAGGACAACAGATGCATATACTGACGTTTTTTATGCTCGTGTCATCTAACACTCATGTAGACTTCTTTAGCTGACTGAAAGAGAAGTAATACTGAAAGCAGAAGTGCGTGTGTTAGCGTTGAGCCACAGCAGCCCACCATACACGCACACACACACGCACACGCACACGCACACGCACACACACACACACACACACACACACTTTGACACCTGGAAATTTCAACACTGCGGCTTCAGTTGACACTGCACGCTATTTGACACAAACAAAAAATGTATGTCGGTGTGTTCTGATTTGACTTTAACTGATATTTCCAAACATTTACTCACATTAAGCAGTCACTGGACCACAACATCCTGTTATAAGGGGTTTAAGTATTGCATCATGATGGGTATTTTTTATGAGAAATTAAATTATTAAAGAAGACACGACTGCCATCTAAACCAGTGTTTGCCAGCCTTTCTTTGTCTTGTATAGTTTGTTTGTCTTTTAAAAGTAGCTCTTAAATAACTGCATATAGTTTTATATTGGTATGACTTCCTGAAATATTTGATGGGATAATTTTTTTTATTGAATTCCCAACTGGGGTTTGCATGTCAATGTTTGTGCATCTCAGATCTAAACACCCCCTTTATAATGAATAGTTTTTGACTATAAAATTCACCTATAAAATGTATTCAGCATATATAAAACACAAAGTTTAGCATTTGTTCTTATTCATATATCTTTTATCGGATACTGTCTGTCTGTTGGTCGCTAAGTGACGCGTTTGAGCTGAAACATACCGCACGCTTGTTCTTCTTCTTGGTAGGGCGCTTCTTAGTCTTTTCAATGACGCCGTAGAGGGCGAAACAGAGGCGGCTCATGCGAGGCAGGTCACTAACGCTGATGTCGAACACCAGTTTCTGGTCCCATACAGGGTCAGAACAAACGCTGACCTCACTGCTGGTCACCACCTTGCAAAGGAGCTCACTGCCGTGGAAGAGGCCAGCCTGAACCACCATCTGAGAAACAGAAAATAATCTGAGAATACACCTTCATTAAAAACAGGGCTTTTAAGATACAGTTTTAAAGGGAACTTTCATTATTCTGAAAATGAAATTATGTATGAATGAATGCAGTAAATGAGGAAGTGAATGAGTGTCTGGTGGGAAAACATTTGCATGCGGGGGAAACCAAGGATAGCTGTCACATGGGAAAGTTGTCACAAGGGCTGTATATCTGTACTGTAAATATTAGGTTTTAGGTAAAAAGTCCATACATTGCAAGAATTTCAGTGATCTCTGTCCTCTGAATTTATATTTTAATATATATATAATTAATTATTTTTATTAATATATAATTTTTAGTAACAGCTGTGATGTAAACAAGAGAACAGTTGCCATAGTGACACACATTAAGGCAGGGGTCAATAATATAAGGAAAGTATATTTTAATAAAAAATTCTACCCTAATTTTAGGACAATTGGAAATGGGAAAGTTGAGATTTCTTAATTTAAATGATACGTAGCCTAAAACAACATTTCTTCATCTGTTTTCATCTATAATATTTTATTTTATTTAGTTCATACCTTTTTTAATACAAGAATGGTAGAATGTTTCAGTAGCATAGGGGCAATTCCAGTGCTATGGATGTGACACTTTTAGTCAAAACTTTTAGCCTCAATTCTGACAGAATGTATTTAATAACAATACATTAAATCATCTGTTTTACTAAACCTCTGATGAGTCAAGACATAAAAATATCAGTCTATGCATGAGTTTTTTTGTTTTAAAAGAGAAAAATCTGTGCGTTACGTATGTGACAAAAAAGGATGCACGTTTGAGAGACAATAACTTTGTAGGATATCTATGAAATAAAATGTACAAACCAGAAGCATTAATACCTCTTCATAGACCACGAAATAATTTTATTTCAATTTTCATGTGCCCATTTATGAGGAATATGGACAGTTATGGTTGAGACCATTCATAATTTACTCGCCCTTCTGACATTTCAAACCTGCAATGCTTTCGTTGTTTTGCAGAACACAAAAGAAGATATTTTTAAGAATGTTGGTAACAGAAAACCGTTGGTCCTCATTGACTTACACTGGTACAGTAAAAGTGAATGGGGACCAATGGTTTTTCGGTAAACAACATTCTAAAAAATATCTTCTTTTGTGTTTTGCAGTACAAAGAAATTTGTCATACAGGTTTTAAATGACAAGAAGGTGAGTTAATGATGACAGAATTTTCATTTAGAGGTGAACTACTTCTTTAACTACTAATACTACGTAAAAGGCCAAAAGAAAATGTAAATCAAAATCACACATCATTTCAAAAAGAACCCAAATGAGCCTGAACATTAATGCTGACATGGCTAAGTTAAAAGATAGAAATGATTTGCATAAACAATTTGTTTTGAGAACAACACTTGAAAATTTTGTAAGATAAAATGCATAGTCATGACATTAAAGCAATTCAGCTCCGTCCATCACTGCAAAAACTGTTCCTCAGGCTAGATGAAGAAGCAGATTCAACAGCTAACTTGTCTTAGCATGAATTTCTCACGAATGTTTTTATCAGTATAAACCCGTCAAATGACAGTTTGTTGCATTGTTGTTGTTGTACAAAAAAAAAATGATGCAAGTGTTATACATGAGCAGCAGAGCTGGCCTTTTCTAAGAATCTAGGCCCAAGAGAGAGCCGTAAAGCCAGATAGTCACTCCCCACTTCCTGTTTTGATGTTTCGCTTAACCGCTTCTGATGAATTATGGGAAATATGTGGTCAGGGTCACATGACCACAGTGTTCATGATTTCACCCCTCACTACCTGCCACAGTTGAGACGCTAAACAACATAACTGCATCCTACTAACAATGTACACACACACGGACAAACAAACAACCAAACAAAACAGAACGCTTACCTTCATGCCCTCATCCGCATTCACCCGACTGCCCTGTAAGAGATGTATGTAGAACGGCTCCTGGATGGACCACAGCGAAGATGTGTTTTGCTGTTGAAAAAAAAGTTTATTTATTTGTCAAATTAAACATTTTCCTGCTTTGTTCGTATTTTAGTTTTAAGTTAAAAAGCAGGTGTGGGAGTGCATCTGTGTGAGCATGCGAGCGTGCTTTTCAGTTACAGAGAAAACAAAACCAAAAAGAGAGAAGGGGAAACTAGCATGTGTGAGTCTAAACCAATAAACCGAGCAGTGAATTCGGCACAGTAAACATGCTTTCATTGAAAAGTCTTCTGCATCAGACCACATACATCAGAATGTACAGTAGACAAGTTTCTTCAACACAGCGCTAGGGCTGCACGATACAGAAGAAAAATGAAGTAACTTTCTAAACAATGCAACATACGATATGTGATCAATTATATTAAGATATATCTAAAAACTGTACAAATTTATTATTTCCGAATTTTCCGATGATATGTTTATCAAATTTAAATATTTTTCTTTTAGCATTACACTTTTACAATTTATAAAACCTACACAACCAGCAAGTTGTACATTTTATGCTCCATCTCATTAATTCCAAACACTTCCATGAAGAGGTCACCGATGGCCAAACGGTTACCAAAGAGTAAATGATTGTAAAATGAGTTCAGCGGGGTCGGCACTACAAAACAAGCTACAAGAGGAACATGATAAGTAGTTCCTATGTCAATAACAGATCATGTTCTGGTGTAAAAGTGCTATCTCACCCTTTTCAGAGGCAGCGGGGGAGGTTTGGATTGAGCGCGGCTTCTGGACACCTGATTACTGAGGCCACCCTGTTCCTCCTGATATTTAACGATGGATGAATGATGCACCATAGTCAGATGTGGAGTAATACCTCCGTGCAAACAAGAAAATATATACTGAAATAAAGGAAGAAACAAGTAACAAGAAAAAAAATTAGTCGTGGTTACTAGTACATTGAGCTATGGTGCTATCAAGAGGGATTCAGACCCAAACCGATCCTGCTTCTCTACATAACACACAATCAACAAATCCCTCAAGTCACCTGGCTTTAACTAGTAAAGATTATTGTAAAAAGCAATAAATAAGGTAAAGTAGAGCACATACACAGCGATCGTTTCTGATGATATACCATTTGCCATGATTTCTTACAGTACAGGATGGAAACGGCAGCAGAGGTACCACTGCTTTTATCAGTACCTGCTTTTTAAAATCTAGACTATAAAAACCAGACCAGATCCTGTACTCCTGCAGTAATCGTCATAAGAGCCTGTTCATTTAGTCGAAATCATATTATCCTCAACGTAGTTGATGTTTTGAAGGTCTATGACTCATCTCTGCAGGTACTGGCAGTTTCTAAACCAACAACTGCTTCAGACTTGTGAAGTCCTTCTACTTTACAACGTATTTAAATCAAGGTCACAGAGAAGCCTGAAAACACTTTAACTTGCAGCAAATTGAAATATAAACGAAACAACCGGAGAAAATACCATTAGACACAAAGCTAGATGCGTCACATGTAGCTGTTTATTGATTTTCACAGACTTACTTTAAACTGGCAAAGAGGATATTTTCCAAAAATGAATTCCAATCTCCCGTTAACCTGCAGGGTGTAATCCTCTGGCTTGTCCTGCTTTGCAGATCGAAACACGGTGGATTTCTTTCTCAGGGCGTTCTGCTTTAGGACAATGGGTAGGTCCTGAAGAACTTGCTGGAGAACGAAGGTCTCCTATAAGGAGCAAATGCAGAATGCATGAATTCATATTTTTATACAGTTTAATAAACTGGGGTCTGCAGACTCGTGGGGTCCAGAATTTCATTCGATGAATCAAACCAAATCAGCTCTAAAATGAATAATATGACATTTGATTTAAAAAAAACGATACAATATAAAACAACACAACAATGGTTTTGGATTTAAGCATTATAATCCCAAAAATGCCACAATTGTTATCGTACTATTAGAAATATATACAAATATATACAGAAAAATATTGAGCATGTTCGGAGGTTTAAAGAAACTGTCTTTATTTACTCGACCTCAAGTTGTTCCAAATCTGTATAAATTTCATTGTTCTGATGGACACAGAGAAAGATATTTGGAAGAATGCTTGTAACCAAACAGTTCTTGGCCACCATTGACTACCATAGTGGGAAAATTTGCGTTATAAATTTCTTTGTTCTGTTGAACACAAAAATGAAGATATTTTGAAGAATGTAGGAAAGCAAACAGTTCTGGGGCACTTTTGACTACCATTGACATTTTTCCTACTATGGTAGTCAATGGTGGCCAAGAAATGTTTGGTTACAAGCATTCTTCCAAATAATTTTCTTTGCGTTAATCGAAAAAAAAAAAAAAATATATATATATATATATACAGATTTGGAACTTGAGGGATGACAAAAAATGTTTTGGGGGCGAACTGTCCCTTTAATTCAATTACAGAATTTCACAGATGCAGTAATTCCAAAAAAATTTTTTTTGTCTTTTTAAGGGGCCGCAAACAGTTTGCGATTACGAAAGAAGCTCATGGTTCAAAAGAGACGGAGAAAAGCTGTTCTAGTGATACTAAAAATGAAGAAGTCACTCTCATAACAAGTGTTCACTCACAATACTAAGATTAATTACTCACAAAGCAATTGTTTTTCTCTACAGCTACATTTCAGCTTTTGATCCATGTCATGCAATACGAAAACAAGTGTTGCTGGAGTTTTTCTCATGACACGGTTGAAGTACACAAGTACATGACATTCATATAGAGTGGGTGGGGGATTGACAGGCAGCACATATAAATACTATGAAAGGCTCTGAAAAACTGGGTCACTCTGTGTGTGCCTGCAGATGTTGCTTATAGTGACATCATCACCGTGTCGAAACGTCTCCTAACTCTTGCGATATCAGAGGCAGAAAATGTGCCAGTCTAAAATTAGATTTTGCATGTTTTGCGGCTAAATAACAACAAAACTCGTTTCACACTGTCAGCACAAAGGAAAAGAATACGTAAAGTAGGGCTGAACGATTAATCGAAATCGAATCGCAATCGCGATGTGAGACGTTGCGATTTGCTAATCGCAAGAGGCTGCGATGTGGAAGCTATGTGAAAAATAGGAAACGCGTCTGTTCCAAGCCCGCTTTGAGTGGCATTCTTGCTAACCAACTGAGTGAGCGCACCTCCATTATGCCTAATCAGCACTGCCCCAGCCAACTGCATAAACGTCCGTCATTAAAAAAAAAAACATACAGAAGGCAGGAGAGAGACAGTGTGTGTTATTATGGCATCTGCAGAGTCAGATCGATCATTAGGCAAATAAATACTAAAGAACCGTCCAATTCAGAAGACCGCACACACAGCCTGTGTCATACTCGCGCGACTCTTCCCCGCGTTGAGCGTCTCACGGACGAGCAGTTTAAACTTGACGCGCATACACAGCCTGTTTCGTAATGACGTTTATAGTACTTGAGTCCGGCTCGGGCATCTGGCAATATGGACGAGGCTTGACGCACGCGCGCACCCTGTGTAAACTCACGCCTAGCTCCGCGTTTCAAACAAATGTAAATTCTATCTAACTGTTTTGCTAATTTCACTTGGATGAAATTAAACATTCAGCACATTTTTTACTTGTTTTAAAAAATCCCACATACTTAAACAATAATAAATCAGCCTATGTAAACTATGAACTATTTTAATAATTCACTAACACAATAGAAAATGTTATGGATTTAAGGGTTACAATGGGAGTTGTATTTGTTTTAATGGAAACTATAATAGTGTACACTGGTATTTGGATTGTATTGGTGTGATGTAATCTGGAAGTTGGGAACCAATTGAACAACAGTAAGCCCTATTTGAATAATGCCCAAAGCACACTAAAAAAATTAATTTTGTAATGGTTTTAATGGAAACAATTAAATGTTTTTATTTTTGTTGTTTTCTTTCAGGGTAACTATACCCATACTGTGCTCCACACAACAATATTGAATTGAAGCTTGAATTAGAAAAGTTAAAATCGCAAATCAAATCGCAATCGCAATGTCTGTCAAAAATATCGCAATTAGATATTTTCCCCAAATCGCACAGCCCTAACGTAAAGCGTTATACAGTAGGTTGAATTATACTGTAAAAGAAATTAAAATCGAAATATCAGAGACATCACTCACCTCACTGCCTTCGAACTTCACATTGACAAAGAACTTTTTAACGCTACGTGATATCCCAGAGTGTGTCACTATAGAGCACGGCTCCAATTCACAAGCAAAGTTGTACTCTATCCACTGATGCCATGGCAACATCTGACGCTCCTGAGCGCGCTCTTCACAAAACGCCCGCATTTTTGTTCGGAATTCGTTGACTTCGTGGTTCTTCTGAGAGTCAAACTCATGATGTCCTGTGGAGACAAAGTTTTAAGCTTTGTAAGACAATATGCAGTTGCTAAAACGCTGATCTTTTAAATAGACAATAATCAAAATTATAAAAACACACTGTTTTTCAGGGACCAAACAAAGAATAGTGTTCTACAACCCCCCAGTGAGGGAGAAACGAAGCATATTTCTTTTAAAGTGATAGTTCACCCAAAAATGAAGATTCTGTCATCATTTACTTTTGTCATTTCAAACCTGTATGACTTTCTATCTTCTGCAGAACACAAAAGAAGATATTTTGAAGAATGTTGGTAACCAAGGGCGGTACCCTTTGACTTGCATTGATTTTGTGTCTATACAATAGAATTGAACGGGTTCTGCTGTCGTTCGCTGATATTCTTCAAAATACCTTCTTTTGAGTTCTGCAAAAGAAAGTCATACTGGTTTGAAATGACAAGAGGGTAAGTAAATGATGACAGAATTTTCATTTTTGGGTAAACTATCACACTAGTTTAGCAGTGTGCAAGTACGAGACACTGCATAGTTTTGCAGACAAACGATTAAACAGACGAATGCAAAAATACGTCATATGTGTCCTTTGACTGTGCCCTATACTAAAATACAGATACATAGATACAAATTCTTCTGAATTTCTGAAGCTGCCAAAACTACATTACTCTGTTGCATTGGTTAGTAAGAGCAAAGCTATTTCCATTGCGATCTGACATGTACATTCTGATATCTGCAGCGTGAAACAGACCTTTCCCAATGAGCGAACTGATCTGGGTGGTGATGAGCTTCTCGACTCGGTCACCTTCCCGAGCCACCAGCCTGAGAATGGGCAAAAAGGGCCGGACGTCACACAGGCGACGCCCCTCGTCTTCCAACTCCTCCCGCTCTGCTGTCATGTTGATGCAGGTGAAGACGTAGGCATCGGGGTCACTCAGAGCACTGAAGAGTGGTTCATCCTTGGCGTTCTTCCACAACATCTAAGTCACATGCCATCAATGTTAAAATGTGTTGCAATGGTTTTGCTGCTATGTTTATGTCCTGGTCACAAGCATATGTTGTTTTGACACTTTTATCTAGTTTCATCTTTAAGAGTTTATTAGTAAACCAGCTTCGTTGCTATGCCGCCTCAAAACTAGACCAGTACCAAACTAGTCTGGACCAGCATGCCCAAGACAAACAATAGGCTATTTAAAGTTAGGGACCCCTAACAATTCCCGAACCATCAAAGGCAACTTTCTCTGCCACAAAGTGTTTACATGCCATCAGGGGTCTCCTCACCTTCTTGATAGTACTGATGGTGTCACTACACGCTACGGGAAAGCTGAGGTAGATTCCCGTGGGGAGGAGGAACTCCATGTTGACCTGTTGCCGACCCTCTCTCTCCCACACATCCTGCATGCCGTAGACCCCCGGCGGCATGATGCAGGAAACTCATCTACAGCTGAGCCCACCGCTGAACACAGACGGACACTTCAGCACAGATCAAGTGATACAATACATGAAATTACAAACCATTCAACCATTTACAGAGAGGCAGGGAGTGACCTCAATTAATATTCGGCGAAAAGAGAGTCGGTTGAACATATGCTGCCTAACAGGACATTTCGCTTGTAAATGTGTAGCAAAGGTCCACCCTAATATAATTTTACCAACCCGATGATTCGATTAAGTCAAAGAGAGCGGTTCAGACTAGGGGATATGTATAAATAAAGGCAAAATAAATGGTAATTGATACATTTCTTGTGTCACAGCTTGTTTTATGGTGCACAGTTGTGTCTATGGTCAGTTTTACTTTCTCCACAGAAAATACAGCACGAATCATATACATTAGCTGTTCTCATGCAAATGTTTATAGGTCACTTTCCCACATGACATACAGTCTTTATCTACGAGGTTATATCATGTTACGTTGTATTATATCATATAATATTATTTGTCCACGTATAAGGCACACGCTGCCTGCAGCTCTCTGATAAATTGTCTTAACGTTACAGTCTAGGGTTACAAAGCCGGCAGGAGGGCCAATATCCAAGAAACGTGGCGCACATCATTTCATATCACCATTTCATAAAGCAGGTTTTATTACACCTTGAACTAAGTCGATACGTATATACAAGGTGCAAAAACGTCGTTGCGATAAAAATGCGCTTGTTAATGATAATGCGTTTAAAAATGGCAGGTGTTTATGCGTACTGCATCACAAATCACTCAAATGCACATCTGAGAATGCTCGTGATGCGAAACAAATGTGACAATGTCAGTTTGAACTTGCCTTCAAGCCACACCGGTTGTTTGATTCATTTGTTCACCATCTTCAAAATCCAGCGATGCTCCTTTACTGTTACATAGAAATGTAATATCCTCCAGACGCGTTAATTCTGACCACTGACGCGAACGCCAGTATTTAAAGGATCTAGTTGTTTTGAAGCTGAAGTGTTTATAATCCTTTGGTGGCTTGAGGTGGTAAAGTGGCTGTCTGCGCTGCGCGTTGCACACCGTGCGTTTCTAACTCGTAGGGATCGTCAACATAGTTGCGTGGTCTCTCACCGTCTCTTCCTCTTTCTCTCTCTCTTTTCCTCCCTCCCTCCAGTGCCTCTGTATTTCTCTCTCCACCTCTCATGCGAAATGATACCGATTTATCATCTATATACGGGTGGCACTATGGTGGGATTTTTTCTGCTTCTATTTTGTTATTTTATTTAAATTACTCGTATTGATAATTCACAGTTTGATTTATATTCTCACATGAATGGCGTCGTTGTGTCAAACATTAAAAGTACACAGTGTATTTAAAATGTAATTTCGTGCATACGTAATAAACGTTTGCATTTTTCACGAAGGGTCGAAACAATAGTAACGGTCCCTAACTGTTCCTCAGCGGCACGTCTGGCTTCCTCATCGATTGTTTTCACGCGTAATACGCTACAGTCGAATAAAAACTGCGTTTGTTGCCATTGCAATCCGTAATAATCATCGTTACTGTTTAATTTAATTGAATACTTTTTAGTTTTATGCATGTCTGTAATTTTTTTCTTGTCCCCTGTGATGTTTTATATTTAATATTCTACATTAAAACTCAAAGAAAAAATACTGTAGTAATATTCTGCATGCCTTTTAAAAGCTTTGCATAAAAAAAACTATTAACCTTGCATTGCACGTATATTTACCAGTACTCGACCCCGTTTTACTGTACCACTCGTGTAAATGCTGTATTTTACGAGCCGATTTATTTCCTCATATTTAAAAAAAATGGACAGACTTGTCTCCCTGTGAGTGAAGGAAGCTCTATTTCTGGATGCCAATGCCAGCGAATTACGATTATGGGTCCGTGGGGAAGTCGCTCACCAGTCATTAAAAAAAAAAGCTGTCTGCTCTCAGTGAGCCGTCTAGTAAAGGCTAATGTGTAAAAATACTTGCATAAAATGATAGAGCCCTGTAACAACCTTATTTTCTAATTTGAGTAGGTTTATAATTCTCACACCATCTCTGGCTCCCTCAAAACACTATTGGATGGAGTATCTGGAACTGTGTGTAACTGACCACATGCTGTTGAATAGCCTAATCTGCACAGACATTTGTAGTCAGACTCTGGTGGTACTATGATGATAACATTGAACGCCATAATTGAGAGTACAGCAGCTCACAGCTTGAGAAAACAGGAAGTGTGTGTGCAGAACAGAAACTCACAGTCAAATAAAGCCAAGACCCCTGTGACCGCATCCGCCCACCTTCACCCCCTGCCCACCAGTCACTGTAGGGCGAAGTGCGTACCACTCTGCCAGACAGCCAATCACCGAAGGGACGTTACTAGAGGTGATGGGAAAACCAAACTCATGCAATGTCATCACTGCGCATATGCGGTTCTGTTTAAATGTTATGAAATGATAACACTATGTTTTTGTGTGTTCAGTGGCACTTACAGTATAGTAAATGGCTGATTTAAGATGTAGTCGGTATCATGCACATCACTCGATTAACTCAATTTGGAGTCAGTGGGAAGAAAAAATTACAATTACAGTACAATTACATGGAACAGACCGATTTTTTACCTAGTCTCATGTTAACAACTAGAATATGGATTCACAACTAAGTCAAAGGATTACACATTTTATTAATAGAATTAATATGATGTTATAAAATGTTTTTAAATTGAAATCTAGGATCAACGATAAATAAAAAAACAAAGCTGAACAGTTATTGAGTGAAAAATACAGTAAATATAAAATACTGCCGCAGGGCGGCGCCATTAAACTACCAAGAGACTTATTAAGTTGTGACAGGAACAATTAAATGTGATCTTGGTTTTTTATTTAAGTACTCTATTGATTTCAGTTAAAATATAAGATATAAGTGTTATTACTCTGCTTTTATGCTATATTAAAGTATAAGCAATAATTTATATTGTTAAATAAATGAAAGAATCGTGCGAGTAGCTTTCAACATTTTATCAGAGAAATACTCAAACAAGTTACGAACATTTGCATATAAAAATATTTTAAATTCCAGTAATACACACAATAAACCTCTATTCAATATATAGAAAACATATTTAAAGACAATACACGATCGAATGTGTACAGTAGCCTACTCTTGTAAACCAGTTTTAAACAAGACTTGGTTAACCAAATTATTTTATACAGTAAAATTGCAATGCAAATCGTAAATCCATATAAGGATATGTCAACACAACGGTAAACAAACAGACCTAAATATGCTTTAGCAATTTGGTTTAAACAAAGTGCGAACAGTTTCAATAATAAATTGTCTCAATTATTAATGGATGCTTATGGAATCAATCCGTAATGCCAAATTTTATACAAAACAAAACGTTTTGCACGTAACTCTTAATATCAAACTCTTTAAATTCAGAAACAATGGGAATGGAACACATAACATTTCCAGGAATAACAGGCAAACATTGTGAAAATAACAACTGCCGATATAAATCAATTCTCACACATCTGTCCATCACTCATATGGATGATGCACAAGGTGGCTGCTTGTATGCTGCGGAAAGCTGTAGGTGGAGATGGAGCTCCCGCCCGGACTCACCGGCGGGGTCATTCCGGTGTACGTGCGCGCGTTTAAAGGCATCAGAGCGCTCGGGTGCCGGTGGTACGATCTATACGAAGGGTGAAGGTGATGGTGACCAGGGTAAAAACTCACGGGAGAGTTGGCGTAATCGTTTGGCGAGAGAGGGCGCGCGTTACCGAACATTGGCTGCAGCGTTGGAGAACCGGACTGGTGCTGACTCCAGGGGGTGCTGCTGAACGGAGTTTGCCAGTAAACGGGCTCTGGTTGCAGGCAGGAATCGGTGAAATTAAATCCAGGGGCTCCCGGTAAATACGCTAAAGTGGGTGGTCGGTAGGGTCTCTTGACGCGCCTCCTGCGCCGGTAGTTGCCCTGGTCGAACATGTCTTCAAATGCTGGATCCAGGGTCCAGAAGTTACCCTTCCTCTCCCCTCCGCTCTCCCGGGGAACTTTCACGAAGCACTCGTTAAGGCTCAGGTTGTGTCTGATGCTGTTCTGCCACCCCTTTTTGTTCTTCTCGTAATATGGAAACTTGGAAACGATGAAGCTGTAGATGTCGTTAAGGGTCAACTTTTTATCCTCGCTTTCTTTGATGGCCATCGCAATAAGGGCCACGTATGAATAAGGTGGCTTTTCGTGCGCGTGAGTTCCAGCGGGTCTGTCTTCGCACCCGGAGCTTTTATCCCCAGTTGAAGACACGGTGGCATGGGAGCGATGGGTTCCCGCACAGTTATCCATGCTGACAGCTCGTAAGTCCACTTGATATGGATGCATCTATAGGTCAGATCCAGCGCTCTGTTCTGCACTACACGAGTAAGGATGAAATTGGCCAGGTGTGCTACAGGTCCGTTTAAACTCCGCCCACCTGCCCTGCCTCCCGTCTTTTTCCCACGGGCCGCTTTTTCTGGTTTTCAGGTCAAAAGTTCGCAGATTTGACATGAAAGAGGGTCGCGGCCGTGTTTTGTCTGGTTGTTATATGTTACTTTAAACAGCTCTTTGATGTTCGGTTACCAAAGACAACATTTGTAGGGTTCGCAGGTGCGTAAGGCCAAAATCAATGAAATCAAAAGATCAGTCGGTTTAGATTGACAAATACGTAGGCTACTGCTTTTATTGACCTTCCTTTTTATTCTACCTCTCCTATTATTATAATCTTTATTATTTAACGCAAATAGGTTTTTATTCAGAATAAAACGTTTGGACTTCGTGGAATGCATGTCTAAATAACAAATTCATTTTGTGAACTTGTTCCTTACTGCCACCGGCCTGTCCGATCAAAGGAGAACAAACAAAGTTTATACATTAAGCTATACATGAAGTTTATACATTATGTTAATGTGTGTGTAATGTAAAGTGTAGTGTGTAAAGCTAGTTTGGAAACCTATAGCAGCTTTTAAAACCAAAAATTTATATCATATAAATTATTCAGCGCTACAGTTTTGTTATTAAAGAAACATTTGAATGAATTCGTGGTTTGACATAAATTGATTTGAATGGTCTGTGTTTGTAAACAATAATCATCATCATCATCATTAAAACATCTGATGACAGGTTATCTCTAGTATTTGGTTGTGTTTTTAAAAACAAAATTGAAAATTCTGTCATCATTTATTCAACGTCTTGTCATTTCAAACCCAATGGCCTAGTCCTAATTTAGGATAATCCCTGTATGTGAAACCACCCCAGTATGTGTGAAGTGTGGATTGTAAAAGTTTACAGTATAATTACAGGTCTATAAACAAAATACGTTTTTAGAGTTGGAATTCATCAAATATCAAAACATCACAACAATTTGTTTTAATGGCATTGTTGATATCTAAAGCACATTAAATTAACCACATACTAATGTTCTCAAGTCTGAATGATTATCTTAAAACCGCATAAAACATTCTTACAGCAGGATGCATGTATTAACTTGCCCTTTTTTGGAATTTCCCACTCAGTTTCATCCATGCTGAATAAGACTAATGTGTATAGACAAATACATTGGCAACTACAGTGCAAAAAACGTGCCTCAACTCTTGAAGTTTGTCTATTAACATCAGTCTTTTTTTAATGAAAGATATCTATTTCCTGCACAATAATCTCCATCTTCAGAACAGAGTACAAAATGGATTGCTGCTTTGTAATTCAAATCATATTCTGTATTTCTGTGGAAATAGACATTAACAGCATTGTAATCTCTCAACCACCCACACTCAGATGTAAAATAACATACAATGCTGGAAGAACTGAGATTGTTATCATTGACTTTCAGTAGACAAGCTGTCGACAATGAACCAGTGATGGAGAAAGATAAACTGTGAAACTATAGTGTACTCTTCAAAATTCACATGCATTTGTTATAATTACATTATGTAAAATTATTCCAGTGCATCAACTTTAGGAACTAGTATAACCTATTAAAATAAAACATAAATAGTTAAATAATACAACACAGATAGATTTCTGGGACTTGTAAGACATCTTTAATATAGCAATAAAAATATGTACATGTATATACTAAATAAAGCAACTGGCTAACAGAAATAGTATGAGAAATATGGCCAAATGTCACCGGCATATGTAAACAATAAAACCAAACATTTCTATTCTTCTCAAAAATCAGCAACAGGACACATGACAAATGCTTCATTATGTAATTTACCATTATGAATTAAATTCAGAAAGACAACACGCAAAAACAAGTAAAGGTTTCCCTTCATGTGACTCGCATAGAAAAAAAAATATTTTTCTAATAATCACAAATATGAAAGCTCTGAAGAACAAAGTAGCTTTCATAACCATCATCTCAAGGATTTCTGTTCATGAAAAGTTACAACAAAGCGCTATAGAATCTAGTAATATTCATCACAAAGGTAAAACACTACATACCTAAACCTCTTTTGTTTGATACATGAGTGTTCACAGATATTTAATGGAATGGATGAAGAAGGATTGGCTTTATTATCAATAGATAGCTCTTGCACTAAAATGTTTCACTGAAACAGTAGATATCATACAGAAGACACCAAATCCATCATGTAACCATTACATGGTTTATTTTAATCTGGCAATCCTGATACACAATTTTATGTACAAAATTTCAACATTATCCCATTTTCCTTCCGAGACCCGTCATTATGCAGGTGGCGTGAATGAATAAAACAATGGGACAGCCTGAAAACTCTACGCAAAAACACATCTGCTAAACTAATGTTCCCAGAGTCTCACATCACAAACATATTGCACCTTATAAACCTTACAAACTTATATGCACCTTTAACATCAATATGACAATGATGTGACCTGGTATTATCCTCGGAGGATGTAGGATAAACAAAAACATATACACCAGTAACTGGCAAAGAAGCCAGATGAGTGTGTAATAAAAATACAATCATGTGGCCAACATTCATCTGTTAAATTAAACACAGCACGCGCATTCTCTCACACATCCAGTGTTTAAAAATACTAACAAATGATGCTTAAACATGCACAAACAACATGTTTATACAAAGCAAGCGTCATACTTTGACACATAGAATAGAATCCCAGCGAGCTTAAGAGAATAAGATCTTGTCATTACGCAGGTTCTGCCAGTAAACAATCCTTCTGTATGTCAGATAGCAGCAAACGTCACAGGAGAAATGTTCTCCTTGTCTCTCCTGCAAAATAATCCAGATGAATGAAGCAAGGGATAGACCGGTGCACATTGCAGATGAGTGTGACCTCTAACTTCTGAGGCCTGACCCACATTTTCATCTCCAGATGTAATATAAATAGAAGCAGATGAAGCTTAGGTTGATAGTCAGGCTGGCAAACAGTAACCCGGGCCAAAGGGACAAACCCAGAAAACCTGAGAAGACAAAAAATCTAAATATAGACAAACTATGCAAAGCAGAGTAACAGTTGGTGAAGTTGTGATCAACTTACCTTTCCATTCAGACTGGCTGTCAGTTCCATTTCCTGTGGTTGTGTCCGCATGGCAGTCTGAAGACCCAGAGGAGCTGCCCATTCGCTTCACAGCATGCTCAAACACACTGCCTTCATCGATGAGTGAACCTGGGTGTAGAATGACGATAAACATTAAATTAGAGAACAATTCTGAGCACAACATCATTTTGAAGAACGTTGGTAAACAAACAACATTGGGGGACTTCCATTGTATGGATACAAAACCACAGAAACATTTATCAAAATATCTTTTTTGTTCCAGTCATGAACTGGTTTTGAACCACATACGGGTGAATAAATGACGACAGAATTTTTTTGTGAACTACCCATTGTAAAAAAAAAGGTTTTATACAAATCTGTACAATACCATTATTGTGTGAATGGAAGTGTGGCACATCAGGCAAAGATCCTCCACCGTGCACATGGCTCTGCTCAGGCAGGAAGAGAGGTGGTGAGGCCAAACTGAAAGTCTCCAGAGGAGAGGAAAAGAGCTGCAGCTTTTGCCCACTAATGTTGAGTCTTGCTGGGCTGATAAGGGGCCGGCGCTGCCTGGCGGAGCTAGAGGTGGAAGTGACTGAACCCGCAACTGAAGGGGTCGGGGATGGTGCAGGAGAGGAGGGCCGACTTCCAGACTTTAGGGAGTAGTAGTCTATTTGATAAGAGAAAATCAACAGTAAATTGACCGAATGTTGATTTGACTGGAGAACCATTTACGTAAATTGAAAAGGAAGTTATCAAAAGAGCATTCTGGTTTATTTCAGGTTATAAAGATGAGTTTATTCATCCACTTGTTTGGAGTTACCTGAAGGTGGCGGGTCTTTGCATTGTAAGGACGGTCGACTTCCACTGAACAGAAAACCTGAATCTAAAAGAGACAATTTTAGCAAAATAATCCACAACATATGGATAAAAAAGTCCTGGAATGTGTAAAAAAATCGAACATTATCAAGGGTTGCAAATGTAAATAAACCAGACTTTTATGTTCAATGACAAAAAAATCATATTTAAAACATTTCCGTGCAAACTTTTATACAGAACATTTATACAGATTTGGAATAACTCGAGGGTGAGTAAATGACAGAATTTTTAGGTGAACTGTCCCTTTAAGACGTTTTTACCATTTTAAGTGTTTATGTAAGGGATAATGTACAGGCAGCCGGTTGTTATCGCAGAAATAAGCCCCGACAGTGTGATCAGGACCTGATGCGAAGCCGCTTATTACACGGCTACTTGCCACATGAGAAAAAATCTGGACATAAAATGTAAATTTTAAATATTTTATTAGCTCATTTTTACCGAATGCAGACCTTCCGCGAGGAAAAGCCGTTTAGTTTCGGATTTAAAGTAAGAAACGACGTTCAGACGTCACTAACAGGCAAATTGGTTTAATCATTTGTAAATATAATGTCATATATGTTATTAAAATACATATTTATAATTAATTTTCGTGTAATATTAAACTAGCCTTCTCAAAATGATTTGCAGCATCCGGGTTACAGGGTGTTATTAGTTTTGAGCGGTTGTTATTTGAAAATAACAACCATTGGAATGTCGCGACCAATCAGAATCAAGCATTCAAATGAGCCGTGTAATAAGGCTAAGTAACAGACTAAATAAAAAACGTACATATTTATTTTTTTATGAAGTTATGAGGTTAATATGGTGGTAAAGGAATCAAACACCGTGCGAATAAATCAATAGGAATAAGGTGAATACTAGGCTTTGGCATTTTTAACACACCTGGCGAGCCGTTGGATCTGATTAAAGGAGGCTAAAGTGTGCCATCCCATCTGGTCTCGACTGAAGATCCATACATGAAACAAACCGTGATTCTTCTACCGTCTCACAACAGTCATTTAAACACCACTCCCAACATCATCCCTGATCCCTGGCTTTAAAAAGCCTGTGTGTATTACAAGGAAAGAAACAACAGCCCAGCTGATGGAGCATGGCGCAAATAAAGCCATGCAGTCATATTTTATGACAGTTAAAAAAAAACATGGTTCTTTAAATTGTACCTTTTGCCAACTTACTTGCATCCATGATTCAAGTACATTTAAGCACATGAACAAAATAAAAAGCACAGGAATCAAAGCAAACAGAACTGAATCTAATTACAGCACAAGATGAAACAGATCATCTGTGGACCAAATAACATCAAGTAGTCACTTCCTTTAACTCAAAACCCATCAGTGGTGGGAAAATCCTGTTAGCCTGCAGTTAGCCGGAGAACTTTAACAGACTATTTCTCAATCACTCTTCGCAGTTTTCTTTCTTTCGGTTCACTTTCTGTTGGCAGAATTCCCCCGTTAGGTGCGGCACATTCTGGGGTGAAGATTGAGCCAAGTAACTTCAGTCTGTCAGCCAGTGACCCATATCTTTCCCATCATGCACCTCTGCACTGCTTCCACAGAACAGCACCTGGGGCCTCTCTACTAGCACCCTGCCTTACTTTAGCAACCTTACAATCTAAATGAAGGATTTTTCACATTACAAAAATGAATCCTTTTCTTTTATTGTCTTACGATAAAAGTCATTACGAGTAACGCAAACTGAACGAATAAAATTGAAATTTACTGTTCAGTCACATTTTTTTCTCATTCGATCCTACAGCAGACATGCACTCACCTGCTCGTGCGAGGGAGGGGATCGTTCCCAGAGAGAGGGCTCTGTTGAGTCGGCCAGGCAGCGAGGAGGGCGAGGCCTTGCGTGTTCTGTGGCTTTGTTGGCGGACGAGCAGCTGCGACAGGTTGGGGGGAGGCGTGGGGATGAAGGAAGACGATCCAGACGCAGGTGTAGACAGCAGGGGCGAGCGATTACTATAGTACAGCTCAGGAGAACTACTAGACAGATACCTGCAACAGACGAAGAGCAAAGTCGATCCAACGCTGAGTAAAAATCAGCCTTCAAAATAATGAGTTTGCTTGAACATACTATTGTTACTTTGGCAAACATTTAAAGCATTTTGATGACAGACAACGAAACTCAGTAGAAAACAGATTTTCACCTGTCAATCACAAAATTGTATGCATCCTCCAGTATTTGCTTGGTTGTTTAGAAACATTGTGGCAAATTTGACTATGCTTTTAGCCACAGAGCATGTAAGAGCAGCATTCTCGACTGTATTTACAAGATTTTACCATATTTAAATGTGGAGAATCATGCAGAATGTACCCCAAACTCAGTACGGGAAGTCTGAAAAAGTTTATTTACAGCACATGGACTCATTGATCATGATTAATACACTTCATATCTGTTTTTTTACGTGAAAAACCTGTTAACTACATCCAGGCCTGGATTAAGAATTCAAAGGCCCCTGGGCACAAGTGTCTTGTGGACCCCCCATACACACACACATGCACACAATAAAGTTTTGAATTATAGGGTACAATGTGTAGGAAACACCTCTATCTTATACAGGATTACATTGACAAGTTACAAACTATGATCACAACCTTGAAGGACAATATCAACACCTGTACACGTCCTCCCTCATACAGGATTTACGCCACGTGATTGCAACAATGCTTTCCTGGACCAGCAGCAACAATATTAAGACCTTTCCCTGCATACTGTAACTCACTGGCATATGCAAGCAGCACACACCTCTACCAATTCAGTTCTATCAGATTCTTCCATAATTCACACACAAACACGCCGGATTCACAAAACTGCTCTTAAGAACTTTTTAAAGATAAATTATAGGATGTTCTTAAGAATATTTTTAAGTGAATTTCTCAAATACTTTCTTATTAACATCTTCATTTTTTTCTAAGAAAAAACGGGCAGTCTTTGTCAATGATTAGGACTGTACTACAAGAGTAATTTGTCAATTTGTTCAACTTTACTTGTGTAACAAGCACCTCGCGACTCACGTTCTTATGTAAGCGAGTGTGTAAAACGGCATTAAAGAATATTATATGTAGCCTATACTTCTTTAGCCTGTATACCTGTATTACGACATCATAATATTTGTGCGTATGTAAACATTTTTCAATGTATGTAAAAGCACTGTGGATTATCTAATAATGAAGGCTAAATATTGGTAAAGTAAGACAGTTCAGCCTGATCATCATATCAATATAAAATTCACCAAATACATGTAAAAACAACTCTTACCTTTTGAGATTTGGGACAACAGTGAGGATATTCTAACTCATAGATTATATTTACAACAACAAAGCCGTTCCCATTGACATATTTTCAGTTTCTATTGTCAGTTCTGACTAATAACGTGACATCATCTAACTAATCACCATAAAAAGCTGTGATTTTGGCTATTCTCACACAGCCTCAGACTACGTAACCATGTGCATATTTATAGACGAACTGCGTTCATGCTTATATATCCAAACAGTTGATAACAGTGACAGGTTGTTGGAAACGCAATAGGCTACTCATTTCATTCAGGAGTCACCTGTCGTAGCCTACGGTGAATATGTGCTGCTGCTTCTTCCTGCCGCTCACTGTACAGAGTGACACCGAGAGAGGGGATCCCTGCGCTGGGCAAGAGTGACCTCACGGGGCAGCACTGGCAACATTTTCCCACTGAATGAAAGGTTCATCCAAGAAGTCGCTAGATTTGTTGCTATGCGCTTCTTCTGAACAAAAGCCGCTAGAGGGCTCGTAAAAAGTTAAATGAAGAGACAGACATCCTAAGTTAGAAACACTATTTTGTATGCGCACCTCCAGGTGCGCGGGCCAGAGAAGAGCATGGCAGAATGAATATAGCGGAAACACTGTTATGTGAAATGTTCTTCACCTTGCTTGGGCCCCAAGCGCGCCTGGGCCCATAATGCCCATTGGATAATCCGGCCCTGACTACGTTAACGTGTTGGATTTCAGTGATGTAATGATTTAAATGCAGATGGCCATGTAAAATCGGCACCCCACATTAAACGTAACAAGGAATTAAATTAAAAGGGACAGTTCACCCCAAAATATAATGTGTTCATCATTTACTCACCCTCGTGTTAATCCAAACCTGTCAGACTTTCTTTCTTCTGCAGAACACAAAAGAAGATATTTTGAAGAATGTCGCTCACCAAACAACACTGGCCCCAGTTGACTTCCATTGTATGGGCACAAAACCACAGAGACATTACTCAAAGTATCTTCTTTTGTGTCCCACAGAAGAAAGAGTCATATACAGGTTTTGAATGACATGAGGGTGAATAAATGATGACAGATTTCTTTATTTTTGGGTGAACTATCCCTTTAAAGCAATAAATGTGTGAACTTTGACATCACAAATATCTCACTCCATTTCAACCTGCTCTGTACAGAAAGCACATGCGACGCTGTCACGCATTTCATGGTGGTGTTTCTCCATTATAAAACCACAACAACTTCTCAAGCTATCTTAAAATGTAACATGCAACCTAAATGTCCAGCCGTAGTCTATAAAGAAACGCCAAACACACAGTTCCCACTTTTCAGTATTTTATTTCAGTTTTATAATAGGGTTAAATAGTGTTAAACATATATATAAACAAAACCCAAGCAAAATACAGGAATGACTTCAATGGCTTCTTTACCCAAGACACAGCAATCAAACACATCATTCCTACAAATCCAAGTTTATGATTCTGATTCTTCACAATGCAGTTTAATTCACATTACTGTGTGGTCATTCAAAATCACTTCAAAACACTCCTCAGTGTGACTGATGTACCAGATAGGTCACAGCGATGCCAAAGACAACTTCTTTATAAATATCAAATGGTTGACGTGAAAGAGAATTGAACAAAACATTTATGGTCTTGCATGCGACGAAGAACCAATAAGCTTTAAAACAAATGTGTATAGGCACTAGTGTGGCTATACTATGACTTAGCTAAACTTCACTAAAGTTCGGATTCATTCATACAAACAGAACAGGTCTCAGTTTGTTGAGATTCTGTTTGCTCTCAATCTTGAAGCCAATCTTCACATCACAATGCATCTTCTGATACAACAAACACAGATTTGTGATTTGACCTTGACAGACCAAACCAGCCGTCAGTGTTAAATATAGCTTCACCTTTCTGCAGTGCTCACATTTGCAATCATATGAAATCTGAGGACTCTCAACGTTATAAAAAAAGAACAGGAAAAATATAAATTGGATGGATATGAATAGTCACAACAATACAAATCTTTGGCTGGTTCACAATCTACATGATGTTGAGGTAAAACAATTTCAAGTCTAGACATAAACTACAAATATTAACCAACCACCAGCTCTTGGAAAGGCATCTGGCAAAATGAGGAAACATTAAACTAATTCATTCTTTTCAAGAATGTAACAAATACTAGTGAAAAACAAGTGAAATGTGCCAAAATAATGATTACTGCTAATCAAGCTATTAGGAAAATGTGACATTCTCCGCATTTACAGAGAATTACATTTAATTGACTTAGGCACATTTCTCTTTTTGGTAATATCAAATTATAAACATTTAAAGTTAATCTATATGCCAGTCTTGAAAGTAGGTTGACAGCATTTTGACTTTTGTAACGCTAATTACATATCACAAGATCTGAACTTGATTTCAACATCACAAAAAGGAGAAAGTTGCAGACATTATGTAAACGTCTATGTCAAATCAGTAAGTACTCCAAAAAACAAACTTCACATTATACGTCACATGCTACACGGGAAATACAGTGATGCAAAACTAGAAAACCTAACAATCTACAGTCGTACTTTCACATGATATCACACTCACATTTAACCAAAACAGCATACATACAATGTAAAATACAATTACAGTTTTACTTCCATAATACAACAAATGGGCCTATCTGTGTTTGTGAAGAAAAACAAAAAGTTTTCTCACATTAGGTTTAATGTCTAAATTATTCAGAGTTACTCAGACATGGCTATATTTTACCAGAAGTCTTCTGTGGTTAGTAGTTAAATTTTAGTGACAGAGAGGTATATTATATTAAATGTAATACTTATGCAAAGTACTTAGTTAACTCATATTTTTATGTCCTTTGCATAAATTCTCTATTAATAATTAAGAAATCAAACAGATGGAGAGTTACTATGGGCTTTATAACCTAAAATTCAAGTTGGGCATGTGAATAAATTCAGTCTCGATAAGGGCACAAATATTTAGCCCAAATGCTCAAAAAAATCTTCTGCTGTGGCTTAAACAAAAAAACGTCAACAGTTACAGCAGGTGATTTCCCTGCCTTTCTTACATTTGACAAGAATAATTGAAGTATTACATTACTAGCATAAACAATATTAGTATAACAGTGTGCATGTCATTAAATGAACATAGGTAGTAATAGTATTATGTCTAGTGCCATTTAACTTAAACATAAGATACTTTAAGAGATTACATGGAGGAAGACAGTACTGAAGTAATGCAGTGTTTTTGTTACAGTATATTTAGATATAGTGCTGGCAAGTGCTTAATATATGTAACACAAAAATCTTGGCAAATATTGAATATGAATTACCATGATGCTATTGATCAAAGTCTGTATTCAGTGTAAATGAGGGAAAAACTAAATATCCCAGTTGGGGAAATACAATGTCTAAGTGAGCAATGCACTGAGAAAAGGACTGCAATACGTAATAAGATTTAAAAAATCACCCATGAACGAAGCTGCATTCATCAGGAAGAACAACTTGTACCAAACACAAGGTCAAAATGTCTTGGAGATGTTGATAACCGTGCTATCTGGCGCTTTTACTATACGATAGCAAAAAGCAAAACTACAAAAAAGATGCTCCATTACAAAAATGAGATGTCCTGTCTATGTGAAATTATGTCATGGCACCCATGTCAAAGACTAGGCCGTTCAGATCATCTATGGCACAGATAATGTTCTCTACAGCTCAGAATACGAGCACTGTGATTCAGAAGCCAATATAAACTCTAGTGAGTATCTTCAAGGCCAATACTGGAGTGCATTAGTTTGTTAGTGTAAAGTGAGGGTCTGAGGTACCAATCTGAGGAATATTAAACCCTTGACATATCTCAAAAGTGTCCGCTTACATATCCCATTAAACATCTTAGTGTCACTGTTCAGATTCTGACCTGCGGCCTCTGGCTCTCCTCTGATTCGTTGATTTACATGTTGCCACTGCGGCAGCGAATCCCACCAGACAACACAAAGACGTGATGGCAAACTTGACCATTTCCAACCAATCAGGGATGTCCGTTTTCAGGTAAAACTCGGCCAAGTAGAAGCAAATCACCAGGAGCCACAGCACAGATGCCACGGCATCAATCCTCCTCAACCTGGATAGTAAAGAAATTATGCATTTAAGATAAGATTTCCCCTCTAGTATATTTACAAAAACGTACAATAAGTGGAAAAATTCAAGAAACTGTTTGAAGTGGCTCACCTGACAGGTCCTGCCATTAAGACACCTGTAATGCAAGTCAGGAGACCAACGGAGGCCACGGCCATCTGATGATCACAACCGGACTGCCAGATCAGCCAGACGTTTTCCACCGTCTCATCCGGAAGAAGACCCACCAGATCGTTCCACATCTTGCTTGTCTCATTGGCCTTGCTTTCAGTGTCATTTGGGAGGGCAAGTTTAGGCGGAGCGACTCCTCCGCTTGAAGGCTGTGTGACATATTCAAATCCCGGCAAAGCCACAGCTACCAAAAAGGCACAGGCGAGGAACGCAAGGACCCTGAGCAAGATCAACCAGCCGGGTGTAGTGAGGGAATATGTGCTCTATATATCAGGCAAAAAAAACAAAGATTACCTGATATGAGAACAGATGAGGCGCTTGATACAGGCATGCCAAACTAGACATGAATCAACGGTAGCTCTACAATGTACAGAATACTTCAAATGGAGAACAAGCAAGAGAGAACAGGCTTTTCCTTATCTCTTATGTCCATCTATCTGTGGTTTAAGAAAACACTAGTAACACACCGTTCATTAATCACACCTGCTACATGCTACACAAGCAAGTCATCAGAAAATTACAGGTTTGTCTAGGAAACGTTTATCATGTCACACCCTTGGCACCCAATAAAACCCCTAGTATCAAGCGCTTCACGGTTTAAACAAATATTGTTTTTTTGGAATTAATGCATTTTCACGCCAAGTCCCAAACATTCAAATGAAGCTATATTGAGCAACTGTGTTGAGATCACCTTGGCAAAGGCCTTCTCAGCATCCCGGCTACGTTTGAGCTGGTGATTGAAGAGCAGAGCTCGCAGCTGTCGGTTCTGATGTTTGATGTAGTATTCCACAGCAGTCTGGCACGGCCGGCACAGTTTGTATGTCTGCTCGAGGTGATGCTTATAGACTTCGATCTCTTCATCATAGTTGTCCTGCAACAGTGGCGAATAGGATTTGACATTACTAGTCGAATGCCTGTTACCGAGCCGATGGATATCACCAAAGGGACGGTTATTAGACATAAACTTGAAATTCACATGCAAATTAGGGAACACATTTATCTAACCAAATGTCCACAACATGATCGAAAGATTGACGTCATAGATTCTAGAAAATGACTGTGGATGCTTATTATAGCTGCAATGAACAATACTGACACAAATTCTTAATAGTAACAACTGAACAACAGTAGTTAATAGACACAACAATGTATACTACAAAGGGTTCGGAGGTTTACAACTTGACGTAAAAGTAAGAGATTAAGATGGTCGGTTTTAAACCTACATCATCTCTGGGGATGAACGATGCCAGCTGTTTGATTTTCAGGGTCTGGTTACTGTTGCATTTCTTGCACAACAGCATCTGGCAGTTGACCCACTGCAGAGTCTTGGGTGTCTCCGGGACGCCAGCCGAAACTCCGTGGTTGAGATGCTCCATGTATTGAGCAGGGATGGGTTTATTGTAGTCTCCGTTCTAAAGATCAAAAACGTGCAGAACAAATCTTCAATTGTTGGGCATCAATAGCACAGATTTGATAAAAATCAAACCTGTTTTTGAATGATGATGAATGATTTTTAATTATCCTTCCTCGGATCCAAAATCATCCATGCTGAATGAAATCCGTACCTCTTGAAAGCCATTATATTGTTCACAGTATGGACAATCCCAGCAGTTCCTGTTCCCATAGGGAACCACTGTCTCCTGATTGCAGAACCAGCAGTTCACATTGACATGCGTTGGTTTCTTCCTGTTGAATAAAAACATCACAGTAAAACTTTATGTTTGGAGAGCTGATGTAAGTTTCAAGAGCAGTTAATAAATGTAACTCAAGCAGTCCAGGGTATATTGAGACGCATCGCTTGTCATGGGACGTGCAAGGCATTCAAAGCAAACTAATGTAAAACCCAGGATTTAAATCAGATCCAAGTCTGGAATCCGAGTCTGATTAAATCACAGCAGTAAGAAATAGTCCAAGTCACTTTTCACATGATGACAAGAGTTTGAGAGACATTAACAAATTCAGTGTGTGAGAATATAAATGACAAGATTACGTGATTGAAAAGATGATTCATCACTCATAAACAAGTAATGACATGCTCTCTGTTAGAAATTAGATAGGATTAAAATCTAGGAAATTATATTTCTATTTTACTAAAATATGATGAATGGTGTGGATTTTGGATAAAGTGGGAGAACATCAGTCTAGACAAAACATGACTCATTCAATGAGTCCTGTGTAATACAATGAAAAATTACAATGTAAATTATATTATGGAGCATATTCCAATATTGTATGTATCTGTTTTCATATACATGATGGTATGATGGTTTATGTTGTTTTTTACAAACAACTATCATTAAAACGAGTTGAGTAAAAGAATAAAAATAAATGGAATTCTTTTCCCTTTTTTAAAAAAACATTTCACGTTAGTTTATAACAGTACAGCACTTACAATACTTGTGACTGGCAAACTCTGATGATTTTTTGTTAGGTTTAAAGTCCGAAGAGTACGGATTACGCGCCACATTCATAAACTGCGCAAGCACAAATAAATGCATATGTGCATAACTGTCGGATGAACATACTCTTGCATGTTCAAGGCATTCATGCATATGCAATGGACACCAGCGTCTGTTATGCTAAACATGCCTGTTATACGAGGCCCAGCCACATTTTATGGGCAGGGACACTTTACCTGGTTGCAATTTTATAGAGCAGCGCTCCTCCTGCAGCAATCGCCGTCGCCCCGACGCCCCCAACTAAAAACGGCGGATATTGTAGAAGTATATGGTTAAATGCTTCCATTATTGTAACAATAAATATTGACAGTAGTGTTATTGTTCACGAGCCGCACACTGGAGTCGCGCATGCGGCAACAAATGCTACAACACGGTCACATCCGTGTCAAGAGTGCAGTATCAAGACCTGTCAAAATAAAAGTCCATGATCATTAAATCCGCTAAAGGAAAACACTTCAAACGGGTCGTGCGTCGGCGATATAAAAATATTTACTTTATTTTTGCAGTTTGTCCTATTAACACAACTATAAAACGATATATTGCATATTAACAGTTAATATCACAGCTGCACTCAAATAAAATAAAAATATAAAAAACATTTGCCCTTTCATTAATTGTTTCCATTTTTTCATCACATACCGTACGAAGTAGGTTTTCCATACCTGTAATAGCTATTTTTCACTGTTTATTTATTTTTATACACGTATATTAAAATGTATATTGCATTACGGTGTTCGTAATATTTTAATTTTTTTTGTGTTTCTCATAATCTGTATTTTATATTTCAACGCATCTTGACTAGACTAGCTTGTGTAAGTGCAGCAGAAACCATAGCACAGCATGCCCTCTTACGGCAACATGTGTAACTGCAAAGAATTCATTGCCGTTTTTTCAACCTTGATTCTCATTATGTTTCAGCAAACTATCTGGTTCTATGTTGTGGTTAAAACACAACGATACAAACTTACACAGTAACAGATATCTTACACCAAATGTACATCTTTAATGACACAAGAGATAAGACCTTAACCTTACTAGTAGGCAGAAACATCGTTTTTGTAGCCTCAGGTAAACAGCTGGGATCGTTGGAATATTGACCGTTTCTTGGAAAAAACGCAATGCATTAACAGTGTTAAATTCCTCTCATTAGACTGGTGCACTTAACATGTCAATTACTGTGGCTAATAAAAGACAACAAACGGCTGGCACTTTTCATTATTTATTTTATTAAACCATCGGCTGCATACGCATCAATGCCTTCCTTTTCTGCAGAACTTCACAAACGTCTCAAGGAAACAAAAACAGATAAAACATATCAAATAAGGTGAATGGAATTAATTGGTCAGACACCAGAATGCTCCTACAGTAGGTGCCACAAAGAGGTTGACAAGTATCTCCTATAGAGCTATTCCACGACCTCATTTCAGCATCATTTCCATTCCAAGAACATAATAAAACCAGGATCCACTAATAATTAACAAAGCCCGTTAGATATTTCCTAAATCGTAGAACCAAAGAAATCAATGCCTGCAACCAAAAAGCTGCTACTTACAACAAGAATAATTTAGTTAACACAAAGAACTTTTTATACTCAGATGGCCTTTTTTATTTACAATGATACAGTATACACAAACCCTTGGAAAAACTATGTCATATGCGCCGTTCACGTAACACAAACAAGCAAAACGTATCTGATAACATGTGCATTCATAAACTTAAATAAAAAATATGCTTTTAAAAGTCTTTGGATATTCAAACGTTCCTCACAACGCAACACTCCAGCTGCAGATCAAAAAGTCTTTAAGCTTGTTGTGTAAAGCGTCATTTGGAGGTATCACCCAGTAGATGGACTATGAGCTCATAGGTAGACAACACTATGGCCGTGTTGGGGATCTGTCGGATGAGCTGTGGAATGAGACCTCTGTAAAAAGCAGCGTAGCCTTCCTCCACCGCCACAAGGCGTGCCGTCTGAAAGAAGTACTTGTATTTGCTTCCCTCTTCTCGGAGTCTTGTCCGAATTACCTCTGTAGGAGACAAGTGGAAAAAACAAGACAAAGCCTATTTCAAGATGATAGTTTTTTGCATTTTTGCATCACAATTAAACAAATAATAAAAAATGATCACTGTAAATTATTACTTCCATTCAATAAAATGAAATAGTGGTATTATAACACCTAGTCCTATTAAGCGAATCTTTCATTAAAATCAGCATGAAATTATCATGATGTAGTCAGTTTGCTTAATTGCAACAGAAAAGCCATGCGTTGTATATATTTAGACAGACTGTCTGATGCTGGTTTATCCTGGAGGATGGTCGTTTGTACATACCATGTGGATAAGCTATGCATGACGCGCAGCCCTTGGCAAAGGCGGCAGCCAACATGAGGCCCAGGAAATCCGAAGCCCCCTTTTCCGTGTCAGTGGTGGGTGTGGTAAATCTGCTATGTGCTAGGTGCTTCTTCAGCGTCTCATAAATGAGAAAGCAGATCATGGTCTCCGAGATGCCAGCGTATGACGCGGTCAAGCCCCGGTAAAAACCTCTCATCCCTTCCGTCTTGTACACGTAGCGCGCACATTGCAACGCGTTCATTTTCTTCTCTCCTCGTGCCCTGCAGAACACAGACAGTCAGTCAGGCGATTAGGAAGCGACAGATTACAAAGGTCAAGAATTTAACACGATCAAATCTTAGCTAACAGATCCGGTTTTGAAATCTTGTTTCGTCACTAACTGTGCGAATACCAAAATCAAGGTCAAAACTACTTGAAACTTTAAAGTTTAATACGCAACGTGGTTGGAAGGATAATTTAATAGCGGACTATTTTTAGAGCGCCCCATCTGACATACTTCTCTCATATGACCCTAGCAGGCTACTGTCCAGTGCTCTTTATAGTGTAAATATGGAACACTGCCGCTAAGCCCCGACTTGTGCGTCAAGGTGGATATTTATACTGTGCCTGCTTGGATCACATGCTAACCATCATGAAGCTTGTGTAAGAGGAAGACGACACCAATTGAGTTTCACATTCACCATCTGAAAACTCATTAACCTTCGTGGTATCTGGGGACGCCTTCTAACTCGCAGGCTATAAAGCCAGAAAGGGTTTGATACAAATGTCCTCTAATGCACTCCATAAACTCAGGGGTGCCAAATCCTGTTCCTCGAAACCTTCATGAAACACAGCTAAAACTCTACAGTATAGGAGTTTTACAGAAAAGTAACAGAAAAGTAGTTAAAACTCAACAGAACTAACATACTTCTTCTCGAGCTGCATTCTTGTTTTGACCATCCAGATTGGATTCATAAGCGAGTTTGTGACAAAAGCTGAAAAGCAAATAAATAGGGTTGTATAAACTTGTGCAGTCTGCATACTCAAGTCCAGTCAAATGTACTTTTATGTACAATTTGTACAAATGTACAATTATAAACACTGGCAAAACCCCACCTGCAAAGCCCGCCGAGGACATGTGTACCACTCCACTGTTTGGCACAAAGATGCCATTGAAAGTCTCCTTTGACTTTGAATAAGCTGCAAAATAGATGGCCCTGCAGACAAACAGAAAGAGAACTTCTGTTGAACTCAAACCACCACTGCTTCCTCGCTCCATGCATGATAGTGCAGAGTTCATTTTAATGCAAAGCGGGCCAGTTAAACTGAAAGACTGCCAATGCTTTATCTATCCGGCCAAACAGCATGCTGCGAGAGTTCCTGACGGTGCAGTCTGTTTCAAACTGTGGACTGGAACAGACTGTGGGTACATCAGCACAAAAGCTCAATAAGCACCATGACGACTTTGGAATGAAAATTGCTCTAATAAATTTATGGGCCAACATGAAAAACTGTAAAAGGGTTCCCAAGCTTGCTTATTTAATTATATTTGAGTTAATATTATTTATATGTAACTAAAGAAGGCCGGAGGGAAATACACGGTGATAGTTTCAGAGAATTTAAGAAATTCTAAGAACATACAATAATACCTTCTATGAATTTAGTCACTTTTTATCCTGTCTTACATTTACTCACTGAAAATGATGTATTATTGTAAAATAACAGTTATAGCTGAATTATATCAGGGTGGTTGTTGCTCTAAGTCAGATATAGTTTCTTGGTTTAGTGCGGTGTCATTGTGTCAGTAATCCTTTCCTAGAGAATAAGACACAATAACACAACACTGTTAAACATTTCAGGAGTCCTCCCTTCCTACTGAACCTTGTCTTATCAGGAAACGGGATGAATCTAATATTTAAAAAAGCAACAGACCTCTTAACATCATTTTTTTTAAAAGGACTCCTTTCTCCTCGGTTTGACAAAATGTCAATCTTGACTCCTATGTAATTTACCACCTAACCTTGAGATCATATTCACACATCGTATTCTTGACCTTTGACACAAGCAGCGTTTTGTGTTAAATCACAGTTATTACCTTGAGGGTGCAACACCAACGAGATTTGGACCCAGTCCTCTGAAAAGAGATCTTGGTCCCTCTTTCTCAAGAATTGACCTGAAGAGAAAGAAGAAAATTATTTAGACTGATAAAATCATCAAGTGTGAGCTCACTACGGCAGAAATACTGCAAGGTGATTTTTCAAAAAATGTATTTCCTCACTGATTCACCCATATGACAATAGACTCCTGACAGCTGATTTAACTGATGAAGTATTTATCAAAGTTGCCTTCCTTAAACTTTTCACCGCATGTTAATAATACAACCCTTCCTGAAAGGAAAAGCCATTAAATATGAGTGTTCCTGTATCTAAACCTGTATAGCAGTGCTAGCTGTGCCAAGGTCATGGGTTCAATTCCCAGGAAACACACAAACTAAATAACTAATAAAATGTATGCTATTGCAGTTTGTTATGTGTCTGTCAAAAGCATTAAAGGGGAAAGTTCACCCAAAAATTAAAATTCTGTCATCATTTACTCACCCTCGAGAATCTGTATATATTTCATTGTTCTGATGAACACAGAGAAAGATATTTGGAAGAATGCTTGTAATGTAACCAAACCACCATTGACTACCATGATAGGAAAAATAACAATGGTAGTCAAAAGTGCCCCAGAACTGTTTGCTTTCCAACATTCTTCCAAATATCTTTCTCTGTGCTCATAAGAACAAAGACATTTATACAGATTTGGAACAACTTGAGGGTGAGTAAATGATGACAGAATTTTTATTTTAACTAAATTGAAGGTTGTCTTTTCTGAAGGTTTAAAAGTCACGTAGACCAGTACACTCCCTCAGAGATGGCTGGTCAGGGACACCATGTGCTTGCAGACAGTAATCGGAGCACAGCAAGAAGGAATCATGTGACAGTGCAGGTTACTAAAGGCCTTGGCCACTTCCCAAACTACCCGAAATAGACATATACAGCGACATTAATGGCACATGTACTGAACTCTTGTGTCCTTACATAAGGGCTGCCTCCCACTGGCACGGCACCAGCAGTAAAACACCCCTTTATTAAAGGTCTAGAGTGGGATTTATAGCGGCCACTAGCGGTGAGTTGGAGAATTGCAACCAATCTCATCAGTCCTCCGCTGACACCACCCTTTCGAAACACTGCGGTGGCCACCACAGTACAAAAAGATGTCGTCGGCTGAGACAGCGTGTCTTCTCATGTTGACACAGGGAAGAGATCATGCAGGCATTAGAAAGACTGTAGAAAGAGCGATGTCTTATTTATTACATAAAATAAAGGGTCTGTGGATTTTAAGTCTAAAAAGAAGGATAAAATTCAGGACCTGCGTTAATATTATAAAGACTTTCCAGCAGAGACGTGTTAGGACCAGTGCTCGAATTGAGTTAAGTCTTATGGGGATTTTTTTTTGGTGGGGGTTAGTCTTGCAATATACAATTTATACAAAATACACAATATATTTGATCATAATATGCATAATTATATACTATTTATTAAAAACAGGCTTACATAAAGGAACAGGCTTCTTTTACTGTATTTTGGATCAAATCAATGCAGGCTTGGTGAACAGAAAGGACTTTTGAACAGTAGTGTACGTTCAACAGAATAATTATAGCATTATTTACCAATGTAGTATTTACTATTTTCCCTAAAAATAACTGGATGATTGACACTTTATGATAATAATGTTTAAATGCAAGAAACTAGTTTTTTAGATATTAAAAATATAAATTGTGACAAGACCGGCTGTCAGTCTGTGTGTTAGTGTTGTGGGGATTTTTCAACGATTTCAGTGCAGTTTACATAGTTACGTCCAGTAGGTGGCGGCAAGGGACTGTTATGAGTGAGTCTGTCAGTCAGCAGACTATTCAACCATTTCAGTCCAAAAGTTTTATTCAGCTTTATTCGGCTTTATTCAGGAACTAACTATGGCTATCAATATGTCAATCATAGCTATTTCAAGAGTGAATCCCGCATTAATATGCCGATGTAATTCCCGAAACTTTCCAGCGTGTATGTGGCCGTTGGTTTTAGCAGCATGAAAAACAAGTTTTATACAATTCTGAATGGATTATAGCACAGAAACCGCACAACCAGCACTCCCTTTATAATTACTAAAAAGCTGTCACTCATCTTCATCGAGATTTCTAGCACCCCAGAACCAGGCCTAATAATAAATTACGCAAGAAATACAAAAGCTCCGACATGGAGTTGAAAAATATAGTGGAAATATATATAGAGAGAGAAAATTACCCCTTAAAAAAGTAGAAGCTTCCTCTTCCCGACTGCGAGTGGAGGTTTATTATTCTCAATTTTTTTAGCTGAAGTTAGCTTCCCCGGAGCGACACCGATCAATCAGTTATGTCAACGATATCCTGCGCTTAGCGGTCTTTAGTCGTGGGGCGGGGCGTTTAAAATTTAAAGAGACATGACAACTAGCCCATAAACAAACTTAATATTAATTATTGTAAATAATTAATTCACGAAATTTACCATATCCATTACATGAATTTAATCACAGTTGTCATTATCATTTTTACTCAAATAAAAATATCTGAGGGTCCCCCCTAAGTCTATTTTTTACTTCTTATGGGGGGTCCCGGATCCCCCCAGCCCCCCTTCAATTCGAGCACTGGTTAGGACCCACGGTACTAATGCTTTTAACAGAGATATCTACAGAGATACTTTCCAGCAGAGAGACGTTGGAGAGAAAGATCGTCTTAAAATCACCCCCGAGGAGGTTGCTATGATTCGGATCACTATGCGAGTAACATTGGTTTTTCTGTTTGTTAGAACCAAGATATGTTTTTGTTGTAATATTAGCTGTGTAACAGAGCAGTTTTGAGCATCATTGTTTATCTGGAACCAGTGTGCTGCTTGTATATACTCGTGTCATCTTCCCTTATTTTATTCATTTGCATTATTATTTGCGTGGTCTAAGCTATGATAAAGCTAAGCATTTCATGCTTGCATTGCACAGCACGTTTGAGGGCAGAGATAGCTAACAGTAAATAGCAACAGTATGTATGTAGATATAAATAGCTTATTCTAAGGTATTACAAACATAACGGTTCATTACATAAGGTCTTTACACACCTCTGAAGAAATAGTTTCGTATATTATCTTGCATTTCTGTCAATAGATCCTCCTAAAAATCCCACATTGCTCCTTTAAGAGCAGGATAAGAGTTGCCTGCATCATCACCCAAAAGCTCTCTGTGTAATCTGCTTTCAAGTAGATCAAATCCAGTCGCTAAATTGATAGCATTAAATCCATATGACATATTTATGAATTCATGTACACTATTTGACTGCTCCATGCAATAACTACAGTATATTTAAATTTAAGACAGAGCAACTGTCAATAATTTCCGCTTACCTTAAGACCTGCAGCAAGCCAGGGGTGACGTGTCCCGGTCTAATGACACCGGCACCGTTGAACGTACCCAGCTGGACCTGGAACACGGGTCTGAGGGTGAAGCCTGACGACTGGAGCCTGGTTTTTAACACCTCCAGGGGGCAAGTCATGATGGCACCTACCGTTCCACCACATCTGTAAACATAAACAAAACAACTGTGAATGCTTGGTCTTTGAACTGAGCCATTATATGACTCCATCACCATCTTGACAATAAAGAATCTTGAATCTTAAATCTACAACCAGACAGACTTGACTGCATAAAAGATAAATGCCATGTAAAAGGAGATGAATGATTAGTTAAGCACAAAAATATCCCATCTTCATGACTATGTTTGGGGCAAATCCAGGTCAAACAAAACCTCAAGCGCAAATGACATTGCAATGTCAGCAATAATAGCAGTCAACGCTCATTCCGGTTGTTGTAGGAGTCACGGAGTTCAAGGAGAGCAAACTGAACCTCGACAAAATGACACAACATGACGTTGGCGAAATTGATTTTAGGATCACTATCAGAAAATCTGCACTTAAAATGCAAAGTGCGATTTGGAAATGAAAATATAAAGACTAAGCCAACCAAAGCAAATACCAAATCCAGTCCAACCTGCAGAACCATCCCAACCAAGAACCAAGAGTTAAACTGCAACATAATCAACCTATTATGTGGATTGTTTACTTCTGGCAGGACACAAAGCAAATACATTGCGACTTCACAAGCATAGATCATGCTAAACAGAAATCTAAACAGAAATTCGGCTACAACATGCTGACACAGATCATGGGTCTGGGCGGAAGCACGGGGTGCGTGATGAGCACAATGGCTCCAACCTCAGGAATGGAAGTGGGACAGATTAATAACAAATCTGACTAAGAAGTGCAAACAAGGGCGAACATCCTTAAGCCAAACACTGCTGCAAGTCTCATTTCGACTTACAACTACACAGCATGTCTTCATGAAAAACGATTAGACCCACAGTGCTATGGGTAATGTTTCGTAACAGGCTTTTTGGAACAGAGAAACAAAGCCAGAGGCGTGATTACATAACGTATCGTGACAAAGTTCTTTGAATAAAAGAAAAATGCCGATGCGTCCTTTAAAGCAAGTCACCTGAATCTAACTAATGGGCAATCGAGCTCAAAACTAAAGCTCTCGTCTGTTAACTATATGGCATTAAAATATAAAACTGAAGAAAAGCTGACAGCATATAAAAGCATGATCCAGAAATATGTATGTCGCACATAAAGAAAATACAGAATCATAGATGTCACAGGATTTTTTATTCTCATCTGATTATTCAAAAAAGCTTTTTGCTTAGCTGTAATAGTTAATACATGACTTGACTGATGTGACAAAATGACATTTCAAACATGTTCAAAAGAGCAATTCTTGTAAACACGTGCACTCCTATTGTCCATTTATATATTAATATGTTAATTTATATTTAGATATGAGTAAGTGTGATAGTAATGCACACATTTTTGAGCATTTAGTAGGAGTAGGATTAAAAGCATGTTTGACATGGGTAGTTGGGTACGAATCTTTATGCCCTTTAAAGAGACAAAAGTTCCAACTACTTTACTGAGAGCAGGTGGCATTAAATGGACTGCGTTATAACGACGCATTATCATGCGCTAAAAGCATGAAACAGCTATTAAGAAAATGTTGATTAAAGAGAAAACGTATAGGTGTCATAAGTATTGTAGGTCAGCCTAATGTTAGAAATGTATTTTAGGACATGATTGTGGGATGACCTTGAACAAGATAAGAGTCACCCAAAGCAACCAACATCCTCTATTTTAATATTAAAACGTTTTACAATAAAAAATGATTATGCAAAGACAACTTAGTATTGTGAATTAGTAAAAGCTAAAAATGTATAGCTTGTCCCATTGTGGCAAGCAACACAAACTTCCTTTGTTGTAACTTCTAATACAAAAACAAATATAATAGTTACCTGCATTTATATATAAAAACATTTTTAGATTTTGTGTAACAGTTATATCGCAGTAGCACGTGAAAAGCTCGCGAGAGATGCAGTCTCGTCTCGTGCAACTAGATCATTACGTAACGCGATATTGCCCTGTGTCTTCTTGACAGCGGGGCTGTATAATCGTCAACTACTCACCAGACAACATTTTGCCACAGCTGTTTTTATACCACAATTTATTAAAATTAATATTGAAATTAAATAAACGCATGTTTATGTAAATGTAATCCAAAACGCTACGGTCGCGTGACTGGCTGGCTTCAACGCTAGCTAAAAGCTAACACAGCTTTCTTCACTTAAATTCATTTTTAAACCACCACAATTAGGACACGGTAGTTATATTAACAACAGCCTTAAATTGCTTTCCGCACGATACGGGTGTGACATTTTGCAAAACCACCCGAGTCCGTTCAAAGTTGTTTTCGACCTTCCAGCCTCGCAACCATTTTCGCTTTTGATCTGGAAATAAAAACACGCTTTATAATAAATCACACTTACCCCCCTGCGAAGAGATGTAACAACGTGTCTTTCTGTGCCATTTCAAAGATTCATCGTACCTCACTAAACGTTAGATTTATAAAAATAAAATAAATGTGGTCGCTTGAATAAGCGGCCTGATATGGTGTCTGCTCGGCAACCGGCTTCTCTAGCTTCAACCCGGAATAACGCAAAGAACAAGAGAAGTACCCAGGACAGCACTGATCACGTCACGGGGCAGGACGGGGGTGTTGTCCGTGACGCCATCATCCCCATCCATCAACAAACAAAACTGTAAAAATGGAACATTGTATCTTTGCCCTATGTTCATTCCTTTTGGAACCGGTTTTGGAAAGGTTTGGCTACTTCTCAATCAATATTTAATTAAAGAAGTATCATTTAAACTTATTCATAGAATCTACCACACAAACCATTTCCTTATGAAATGTAAAAAAGATACGAATTGCAGTTTTTGCAATAATTGCTTAGAAACTGGTTCATTTATACTACTGCCCGTTTGTGAAACCTTTTTGTGAAAATGTTTGTGATTTTATTATTAAGAATGTTGATAGAGATTTTGTTTTATTTTGGAAACATATTCTGTTATATTTTGTTGTTTTGGTGAATCATCAAAGAATTTACCAGCAATTGTATTTATGATTAATTTGATCCTTTTGTTAGCAAAATTTCATATACATGTTAATTTTCTGAAAGAAAACCCTGTTTTTATTTCCTTTAAAAAAAGAAATGGAACTTTATGTTGATTCAATTCGATTTTCTTTTAAACAAAAGGCACTTTGTAATTTCTTTCATATCTTTTTGTAAACTGCCCCTAGTGTTTTGTTTTGTTTATGTCTATGTTTTGATACTATATTACTGTCAACAACAAAAAAAAAATGTAAACATGGATCTGAAGCAGGTGGTCATGTATAAGAGACAATGTGTATGACAAATTGAATACATAATACTTAATCACTGGAATTTAATTACGCCTACTTACATTGTCTTACAATAAATTATACATTAAAATAAAAGTAATCAACACCCAGCCTTTACTTTTTAAAGGTCGTTAATCCACTGTTTTACAATATACTGTATATATTAAAGATTTAACTTTTTTTTTAAATACGTAGGAAATAAAATTTCAGTAAGTAAAGTAGGCCTACCGAAGTGAATCAATATTCAATTCAGCTTAATGGAAAAGGGACACAGTTAAAAGTCATGCATTTGTTGTTGATTTTATAGGGATTGTGATACCATGACCAGAATGCAGGCATTGCAGTCATTACATGGACAAGCTGTTTATGAGCAGAACAGCCTATAGCAGAAGGGGGTGTGTGATGGGAGGTGAGAGTGCAATTCTAACCAAACACCTATTAAGGATGAACTGATATATGTGTTGTGGAGTGTTGTTGACACTGACTTGTTTGTTTGACCAGGGTGGCTATTGAAAAAGTTCTGAAAACAATTATCATCTTGTTGAAGATACCCCTTGGTCAATCATCAACAGCTACAAAGAACAAAACAACTGTTAACAAAGTTATCTATGCTTTTGCATGCTTTAAGGATACAGTAAACTGTAAATATTTATAGTGACTCATATGGACATCCTGTATGACAGGTTATGTCAGGTGTGTATTCCCTGTTTTAAAAAAAACTATACTCACATTTCTGTGTATGTCTTGACCATAAATGACTTTTTTGGTACATTTTTAGTGTGTTTATAATACTGAAGAAAGTTTTAAATGCTACATTTAAACTTAGAAATAATTGTGCATAATAAGGCACCAAAACAGTTTAATACTGCACAGCTATGTGGGTGTTTCTGCTCACATGGTTTTCCCTTCTGTAAATTTAACCTGAGTGGTATCCTAATCCAAAAATGCTGGACACCTGCCTTGAATTTCAACAGACAGTCTTGACAAAAACACTTACATTATGGTTTGGCAAGTAATATTACTATCACTGATAAAGCCTAACCTTGGCACTCATATGATAAAGTGTGAATCCAATATTTGCTACATGTTCTGTTCTTATCTGTTAGTTATCTTTAGGAGAATATCATGTATAAAATGACACAGATGATCTTTAAATTAGTTTCAGATTATCATTTTATGGTAGTATGTCATTTAAGACACTATTTAGTGATATATTTAGCCTTTGTGTAGTGCATGCTTCATGTTTATATTTGTCTTTTTATAAAATACAAAACTAAAGTTGTTTACATAAAATAATATTTTTTAAGACTTTTTTCACCGACATGTTGTCTGCACACCTGTTGTGGGTTCAACTAGCTTATGAAATACGTTAAATAATTACTGTCTATTATTACTGTTCAGATTCTACAAAAATGATGCATATACATGTCACATTCTATTCATATCACTTAAATCCTGCTCAAACTCTCTTTTGTCTATTTGAGACACACCATCCCACCTGCAAGTTGTTATCCACACCCAAATTTTCTATCACACAACAGCACAAACAACCTTTGAGAAAGTTGCTTTTTGAGAAAGCAGCCAACACAAAATGCCTCCAGCAAAAAGCAACATTTGCCGTATTTATTTAGGAAGCATGCATGTAACTACATTTTTTGTTGTGCTGTGCTAAGTTCATTCATTTATATTTTAATTAAATGAGCTACAATTATCAAAACTGCCATTCATGGGATATTCTGTAAATAACTTTATAAATACATTATTTAATAACAACTTTATTGTATTGCACTTTAACTAATTTAACAACTACAGATACACAGTCATGCACAGTATAATAAAACAGATGTGATATGCACATGCTTCAGGTGACTTTGAAACAGCACCACCTTTCGGAGAAAGTCTTGCAAAACCAATTCAACCATGCCGTTATATAATAAACGTTTAATTTTTCATAGTTTTCTAAATTTTCGATATTTCATTTGGGATTTTGCTTTGCAAAGCACTATGTATATTCTTATTTCAAGTCTTGAAATAAACAACTTGTAACTGAAATGAGGACATATTAAACCTTCCAATTATTATACTTTAATTTAAATGTTTTATTTGACTCACTGATACAAAAAAAGAGAAAAAAAGCCCGTTGAGAATCCGGAAGAATTCTGCATGTGGGAACCTTTGAAAGTTAAACTCGTTGCGTGGCGGAACACTGCAGTCGGCGGACCGGAAATAGATAGAGTCACATTGAAAATTGTGACATGACGAGGTATGTGTTCCAGTTAATATTCTTAAACGCATGTTATAGTGTAGTTTGTTCATACATCGCTCTACAAATAGTTGTTTACATCCGAGTGTTTTTCTAGTAACACAGTCTATGAACAGGCTATTCACCCAGCTGTCAGTCGCTATTGGTTTGAATGAAAGGTGTTCTTTAGTTACAGCGTAACGTAACTTGTATATGCAGTGTATCAATAGCTTTGCTAAGACGCTAGAAAACGTTTTGTGACATGAAATCTTAGTATTACATTTATTGTGATATCTTAGATATCCTTTTAGTAGCTTTGACTGTTTTATGTCCCTTCATCCCTTTTTAAAGATTTGAGAATTTATTGTGCAGAGCAACACATTGTGGGTTGTTGACTTTACAAGTTATACCACCTTTATTTATTTTATAAAGTTTCACTTAATTAATATTACATATAGGAATTTATAGCCTGTTTAATATTTGACCTGTGTTTCTCTCTCCCTTATCTTAAATGTGTGCTTTAAATGTTTTGCTTATAGTCAATATGTTTTATGTACAGCTGCTTTGTAACAATGAAAATTGTAAAAAGCGCTATATAAATAAAGTTGACTTGACCATTGTCAATAAACCGATTTGCATTAAACTACACAAATATGTTTTATTTCAGTTCATGATGCTCTGAGGGTGCACCAGCTGCAAGACTGTAAACCATGTTTGTCTCAAGAGTGGTTTCACAGATTAACCTGCTTTCCAAAGCGTCTGGTTAGCGTTTTGAATATCACAGTACTGATTAGCAAATATATTTTTTGTAAATTGTGCAAAGAACAATGTCTCCTAGTTTTTCTTTTTCAGGTTTACTTCCGAAGCAGAGCCAGGCTTTATGCAGTGCTGTACAACATTGCCATTCTGCCCATTTCAAAGCTTTTCACTCTACAAACAGATTCCTCACCTCAGCTACTGACAACAAGTATCAGCCCAAACTATGGACACCTCTTGATCCAGATTTAGAGGAGGTCCTTGTGCCCCGTAAACTGTCCGTTTCCCCTTTGGAAAGCTGGCTTTCCCTGCGCTATTCTCTCCCCCCTTTGCTGGAGGCTTTTTCGCCTCTGGAAGAAGGTGAGATTATAAGTGAATCCATGGCGCTGCCCCCGTGTGCTGTGCCATTACTGGAAGAAGGAGAATGCTCAACGCCGCTGCACTGCAAGAAAGTGCTGGAGATCAGGCGAAGGAAGATGAACAGGCACAAATACAGAAAGCTGCTAAAAAGGACCAAGTTCCTGAGAAGGAGAGTAAAGGATGTCAGGAGGAAGAAAAAGCAGGTTTGTTGTTTTGGTCATCTAGGCAGCAAGTGTACATTTAATATATTTCATATTATGAAAAACTTAGACATATCAGAGTATTATAAAACTGGGATTTTTCCAGACCTGAAAAATGGAAATGAAAAAAAGTATTTCAATGTCACAGATTTCTTAAATATTTTTCTAATATGAGGATATTATGAGTATATTGAAATCACTTAAGGATTTTGTTTCAGTTGAATTACTGTAAAGTTAACATTTTATCCAATATCGTTTATCAAAGCTGTAATTGAGAAAAAGCTATGTGTGTTTGTAGAACAAAATCATGGCATTTGACTCTGGAGCATGTTATTACAGGCCAAGTTTGAGAGAGATCTCATCCGAATTGCTAGACGAGCTGGACTGAAGAAAGCCCCAGAGGGATGGACAACACCCAAAGTCTTTGTCAAACTGAGCCAATCTAAAAGAGATTGAAAACCTTTGACAAGATGTAAATCTAGCATGTAATATAAATATTTTTGACTTTTCGTAACACCTCTCATTCCACCACTACTGTATTTGGAGCGAAACAGTGAGATGACTTCTTTCATTGACATCAATGTGTACATGTTACTGCAATAAAAATCCCTCTCTTCTAACTTTTCAGTAGTGTGCATTATTTAAAAAAACTATCATTCTACATTCATCTGTATTCCTACAAATGTTTTGAAGACTCATGTTTCTTGAATCACCGCTAGGGGGAAGCAAATGAACTAAAAACACTACTCTTTTGTTATATAGTTCTTCAGTTTAGAACAGATCTACAGCAACACATAAAAACGAATAAAACAACCCAAATCTGATATTTAATGCTAGTGGATGACGTTTGTTAAATGCTCAGTTATATATTAGTCAACTGTATCAGTTAGCCAAACTAATTGAATAGTTATTTTAGTCAAAACTGATTTCTTAAACTATACACAACAATTCTCCTTAGTAAATAGGACTAATATACATTCAGTTCTTGCGACCTCACAGCTTTTTCCTTTCTACATGTACACTTTTAACCTAAAATCTTGATGTTATAAAGGTTAACGTATATGTTATTCAAGAAAGTTTAGTATTTCATGGTTTTTAATATACTGGAGGAGGGGCTTGTTAGTGGTCCAGCCGAGCAGACGGCAAAGTTTTGTGTTGTTGTCGCGGGTCGACAAACTTCGTCAGGTAAGGAGGTAACAGTCCTTTAAAGAAACCGGTCATCAGAATAAAGCTGCAGAACTTTACCGGATATGTTTCTTGTGTTATACAGTAAGTAGCCAAGTCGTTATACTCTTACCATACCTCTATAATGTGTCTTTACATATTTATTTTAGCCGAACTTCACAAAGAATATTTTGTATTATCTTTGTGTCATCAGTGTGGGATTTTGCATCATTTGCGATGTAAAATCTGCACGCGTTGCGCAATAAGTCTCCTGCAGGCGTCATGCCAACACACTCCGCGTCTTTCTTTCTTCTTGCAATAACAACATTGTTGATTATGTAACGTTACTCATACTTGCAGGTCACACTTTGCATTGCTTTTAGTTTAGTGTATGGAAATTATTTATTCGTCTGTCTATATTTGGCAAAAGATTAAGAATCCCATACATTTCTTTGTTTTCAAAACTTTGTATAAACCTCTTCTTTCCAATCTCTCTATTTTAGTAGTGCTTGATCTGATAATAGGACAGTCAGTATGCTGTGCTTTGGTTAACTTAGTTCTAATATGTAGGCTACAGTATTAGGCAGTGCCTCAATGTGATCTTTCATAGTCTTAGCTTTAGTAAACAATCATATTTGTGTTGTGTTTCATTATAAAGAGATTTTCACATTTGTCAGTGCATGCTGCATTGTTTTCCTATGTAGAACTAGAATTAGAATTTTAAAAATATATTTTTCTTTCTAAAAATTCTTAAAATGTCAACTTGAATCATGAAAAATATTGAAGATTAACATAAATTAAAATATATCTTGTCTTGCATTCTGAGTTTTTTAATTTCAGTTAATTGTAGTCTTTTATTGTGGCTAGACACGTCATTGTTTAGTGCTGCTTGAGTCACGTTCAGACACTGTAATAAGTGTTAGAAAATGAGAGGGTTTGAGGTTATGAATTTCCATTCTTTGGTGCCCATACTTTGCTTTCCAGCTCAGGCTGTGCTAATAATAAAACATTGCCTCATTATTAAAGACATTCTCACTTTCATTTATGAAAAGACAAAAGACTTGTTATTGAGACATTTTTCCATTTATAATTATGACGTTTAATTGATATGTTTATTTGTTTGTTGCTGATTTTTCTTTTTTAATCTAACAAAATTAGAAATAGGCTTTTAACAGTCTGATTCTGAGTTTTGCTTCTGGGTTTAAGGCCTGACTGCTGGGAGAGAATGAATGGAACCTCTGTGTCACAAATTTCTTTGTGTTGGCATAGTAGCAAATAAAACATTAGTAACAGTTCTTCTGCAGCTATAAGACTAACATTTAACATTGACATCTTCATTTACAGTCTGAATGCTGATACTTAAAGGGACAGTTCACCCAAAAATGAAGATTCTGTCATCGTTTACTCACCCTCTTGTCATGTCAAACCTTTATGATTTTCTTTCTTCTTCACAACACAAATGAAAATAAACAAACAACTGCAGTACCCATTGACTTAAATTGGTTTTGTGTCCATACAATAGAAGTGAATGGGTACCGGCATTCTTCAAAATATCTTTTTTTGTGTTCTGTGAAAGAAAGAAAGCCATACAGGTTTGATTTGACAAGAGGGTAAGTAACTGATGACAGAATTTTCATTTTTTGGGTTAACTATCACTCTAAAAACAGTGATAATGGTAAAACATATCAAGAGCAAATACCAAATTTTACATCTTCAGATCTCAATAATCATGTCTTACGTTTACTGTTATCCTAATGCTTATTTCTATTCTCATTTCAGTCTGGACTGCCTTCCTCTTACCATGTGGTGAGTGAGTTAGTATATGGACACCATTCCATTAGCAGAGCTGCCAGTGTTTCATATAATGAATAAAGCATGTGAATTGTGTGTTTATTTGTATTTATTTTAGCCTGGGCACAAACCAGCTTGCAGAGTGTTGTCGTGGAGGCGAGGAATATTACTGCTGCCGCAGGGTCAGATGTTGTTTTACCATGTCATAACCAGAAAATGCTTTGGAGGCAGGATCGCCTGAGGGACCGTCAGCGTGTGGTGCACTGGGACCTGGTCCGGAACGGACCCGACTACACTGTGGAGCGCATTTTAGATATGTTCTCAGGGGGAACAGAGCGATTGTACAGTGACTACAATAGGGGCCGTATTACTATCTCGAAAGAAGCCTTCAGCGATGGCAACTTCTCACTAGTTATTAATAGTGAGTTTATTTTTTCAGATAATGTCACTGCATTCTCTTTTAAAACATGGTTAACTCCTTTTTGGTGTTAAACGCCTTTATATTTATGTGTTTTTGTTTCGTTTGTGCAGATGTGGACATGGATGATAAAGGCATTTATACCTGCAACCTACATCACCATTATTGCAAGGTCCACCAGTCCATTCAAATCCAGCTTAATGTCACTAAATCATGTAAGAAAACAAACATTTATTGATAGTTTACAAACTTTTATTTTAGTTTTAGCTAAAAGATGAATGGGAAAAGCAGATTTATATCTATACTGCCCCAAACTCAAGCAGTTGGTTTAAGGGATAGTTTGTCCAAAAATTAAAATTCTTTATTCACTCACCCTCATGTTATTTTAAACATGTGTGACTTTCTTTCTTCTGCAAAACACATGAGATATTTTAAACAGAACGTTGGTAACCAAACAACTTTGGCCCCCATTGACATCCATTGTGTAGACACAAAATCACTAAGACATTTCTCAAAGTATCTTCTTTTGTGTTTCAATTTTCAATTTGTATTTGAATTACATGATGACTTTTAATTTTTGGGTGAACTATCCCTTTAAAGCGATAATGTGTTGGGCTGTTCAACAGAACAACGTTGAAGAAAAAAATACACATTTCACCTTAATTCATCATACATTATGTTCAGTTTCATGAAAATGTCTCTCGCTGCAGCCCGAATGGAAAAGCGTGTTTGGGATGGTGATAGGTCTGTGTTCGTGGTTCTTGAAGGAAAGAGTGTAGTGCTTCCCTGCGTGAACCGTAGACCACTGTGGACAGATGGGTACAGGGACGAGGGCCAGCAGCAGGTGGTCCACTGGGACTGGCAAGCTCCAGGGATCACCCGTGACAGAGCAGACCGCCTCGTCGATGTATACGCCTCCGGAGAAAACCGACAGTATGGGCCCCTCTTCCTCTGGAATAAGATGAACATCTCAACCGATGCATTTAACCTGGGGGATTTCTCCCTCAGCATCCGTAACATTCAGCCGTCTGATAAAGGCCTGTATTCTTGCCATCTTCACCATCACTATTGTGGACTACATGAAAGAAGAATCTTTCGGGTGATTGTCGATTCATCCGTCCAGCCTTTGCCTCCAGCGCGCTTCCCAACTGAAGCACCAGAAACACCTTCCTACCGTCCTGCACTGCCTGCTGATGACCCGAGTAAGAATGTATTTTGACATTATTTAAAGTGCATTATTTAAAATGAAAGTTAAATTTATTTCTTTTTTCTTTTTTGGGGTATGTGGGACGAATGTTGCTGGAGATTTGGGTTACGTTTAAAGCCTACATTTTTCTCATTGTTTACTTTTTGCATAACAGAGTATGCAAGGAGTATGTAAGAGTAATCTCTATCTATCTATCTATCTATCTATCTATCTATCTATCTCTCTCTCTCTCTCTCTCTCTCTTCTCCTTCAGTCTTTGTTCCGATTGGCTCACACTAGAACTCTTCTTAAGAAATGTTTGTGAGTGTAAGTGAATGTTTTTGACAGAAATGCGGTGAATAGGTCATAAATGAGGTGGGGGAGGTTTTATTGGAAAACAGCTTCATATTTCCTCTGTTTAGCAATGGCTGAGCTCACTCTATAAACTATTACAGCCCCACGGAAGGTCATAAGAATGGCTAACACTCTCTTTGCAGATTTTATCATCATTCCTCAGACAATATTTCCCATCTTGCAGAGGCAGCTGCTGTTTGTCGACATGAAAAGCGACATCTGTACAACATCTGACTGGCGGTAACATAAAAGCAAACCGGGGGAATGTTCTGTGTTCGATTCACATCTTCTCTTGTCTGTGAACATTTTGCCACGGCCCTCTATAAGTAGAAAAAGATGACTTGGTTTCTGGTGGACTGTATACAGTACCTTATAGATTTACTGTCTGAATGTGATTTTCTACGGAGCCCTTTTAGGGACATGGGGTGGAAAAAGTATGAAAGGGAAGAGAAACATATTTTTTAAAGCTTTTGCGTTATCTCGCAAAAGTTTTGCGTTCCCGCAAGAAACATTGCGCTCCCTAGCAAAACATTCAAAAGTCCTGTTGTCCCGCTCCGTACATTAACAACAGAGTGGTTCAGAGTAGATTCCCGGACCAATAACTCGTGAGCTAAACGTTGTTATAACACAAATAACATATAATTCCTTAGACAATGATCTACAACCTAGTCTTCCTCAAAACGAGAATATAAATTCATCTCTATATGAGCAGGTGACATGGACAAGTCCAAAGAAACCGTCTGTAAAGTGACTATAAATCCGAAAAGCGTTACTACAAAAATATTCATTAATAACTTAAATGTTACACACTGTGGTCTCACCAAATTCAGTGTACACATTAATGCTCTCCAGCTGAATTTAAACTGGTTTTAGTTATACTACAGTATGTAGCACTGAAGTTAATGACTATTTTTCGTAGCCTAATGATCTTCGGGTTTTGCACTTTACAGACGATCCCTTCGGTCTTGTCTCAGCCGGCTCCCGCCTGAGATCAAAACAAGGCTCGATTTGTGTTAAAATTAAGTTAAAATTCATTGTTTACGTTACATAGAATGAGGTGTCATTTGTGTTATAAGAACGTTTAGCTCACGAGTTATTGGTCCGGGAATCTGCGACTATAAACCAATGTTTATGTACGGAGCTAGTTTTAAATTCTGCCAGCGGGACATTAAACATGAGGTGTTTTGCGAGAGAACGCAAAAGCTTAAAAAAATATTTTTCTCTTCCCTCTCATTTTTTTCCACCACCATGTCCCTAAAAAGGCTCCGTAACTTTCTGCTTTTTTCAGTGGAAATTTTATTTTTTGAATGGCCTTTAACGTTAAAGACGAAGTGTATTATTTCTGTGTTCAATTACTGTTTTCAAACAGGTTTCTCGAACAAATACAAATTAGACACAACATACAATAAGAGTTTTTTTTTCATTGGAATTATACAGACTCCTGATGCATTATTATAATAGTAATAGTTTGTGGGTGACGATGTCATTGTGTTGCCAAGCCAGGACGGAGCTTGCCTCTCGATTTTAGACAATATAAGACAAACAATTCACTAACAGCAGCATTCGGTGTCTTTATTTGGTTTATTCTGGCATACCGACACTCAATTCCAAAGACTGCGGCAGATAAAATCAAGAATTCTTATTGTGAGGCAGGAAATAAATGGAAAATTACTCCAGACAGACTGACCGTGGTATTTCTCTCTGCCTGCACTATCGTCTCTTACTCTGGTGGTTCGTGTTTTTTTTCTCCATTGCTGCGACATGACATCAGGTCTGGAACTCATTACCCCTGTTTTGGCCATTCTGACATGAAACCCCATCCCTCTCCCTCACGCCCGCAGGCCTGGGTGAAATGGGAAAACCAAACAACATGTATTTTTGCTTACACAAAACAGGGGCTGATGTGTAGTTAATCAATAATTTCTGTAATATGTGTGTTTTGCTTTGCTCTTGGCCTTATTTAGTACTAAAAACAGATTTTTAAAGCGCTCTCCTTTGTCTGGTTTTCTGGGTTTTTTTTTGGTGTGCAGAAACAAATGTGGTGGAGGCACCTCATGTGCTGAATGTCATTCTACCTGAGAATCAAACTCACCTGCTGCATCAGGTGGGCTACATCCTGGCCATCTTTGTGCTTCTGCTTCTCATGCTCATTGGAATCATTATGACCACAAGACACTGTAGAAGAAAAGGTAAGAGTGGACGGTTAATAATTTTATAAACAATAAGTATTAGTTTTATGATCATAAAAAACATGGAATAAGAAGCTGGTTAAAGGAACAGTTCGCCCAAAAACGAAAATTCTGTCTTCATTTACTCACCCTCAAGTTGTTCCAAATCTGTATAAATGTCTTTGTTCTGATGGGCACAGAGAAAGATATTTGGAAGAATGTTTGTAACCAAACAGTTCTTTGCCACCATGGACTATAGTAGGAAAAATTGCTTTATTAATTTATTTGTTTTGTTGAACACAAAAGTAGATATTTTGAAGAATGTAGGAAAGCAAAGAGTTCTGGGGCACTTTTGACTACCATTGTCATTTTCCAATTTTTCATTGTAATATTTTCTGTGTTCATCAGAACAATTTAGAACAACTCAAGGGTGAGTAAATGATGACAGAATTTTTATTTTTTGGGTGAACTGTCCCTTTAAATAAAATATTTAGTGTAAGTATTACCTTCCTTGCTGAACTTTCTTTTGACATTTGATGAAATATCTGTTTCAGGGCATGAGTTTGAGGGTCAGAGGGCTCAGAGGTAAGGTTTCAAACACTATACATAATGATCTCAATGGTCATCTATACCAGATGAGTTAGAGAGACACAGTAGGTTTAACATGAAAAGCATTACTTGGCAGGGGCCGAAGGACATCCATTGAACTGTGTGCCACAGAACGTCAACCCTACAATCAGGAGGACTTGCGGCTGGGTAAAACTTTCCGTGATTACTCACAACTGCTTCTCTTAAAGCTGAAATAGGCCATTTAAATAAAGACATGACACTCAGAAGTTTTCTCTAGACTCACAGATTTTCACTGGGCTTTCACTAGTGCTACACAAAGATTTAACGCTTTCTAAGTGTCTAATTGCTGTTGTACTTTGTTGTTGTAGCTGTTGTAATTGCAATTTTTTTTTAAAGATGAACGCCTCACTGATGACAAATATATCAATAGATTTCAAGATTTTTTTATCCCAATATAATTTTTATAATTTTTCATATTTGCAATCTACTGATGAAAGAAATCCTTCATTTGTTTCTCTTTAGACTACAAGAACAACATAATGAAAGAAAGGTCAGAAGGAAATATCTATCCCTCTCCGAAAGTTATCGATCTCAACAGAGGTGATCACTATACTGATTCTGATCTTTAACAATCAAATGCAATTAAATGTATTTACGTTATGTGTACTCTTTATTTCTCTCTCCTACAGAAATGGACAGAATGTCATGGAAATGATTGATCTTGAGCTGCTGGCTGGACCAGAGCAAAATGAAGTGCTTCAAAGACTTTCAAAAGAGGTTTACATTTACTTTACACAAACAGAATTGTTGTCTTTCAGCTGCAGCGTAATTACTGCTCACGTCGTTGATCTGAAACACACTCAAGTTTTGTTAATATTGGAAAGTCACAGGTACAATCTTATCCTAACCACAGTTTAGTAAAATGATAGTCTGTTGACTTAAAATCACAAACATGTGGTATGGAAATTTGCTGAATTTAGCTTTTGGTGGTACTCTACAATTGTGTGTAGTTGAAGACTGTTATTTTACAGCTCACCTAAATCAAGCCATTACACTGTGGTGCTTATCCACAAGAGATGCATTGAAAAAGAATCTTATAAACCTCAGGAAGTAAACCAAATAGCTGTGGCTTCAGGACATAATAGTAAAAGATGGTACAGAGGTAAACCTCAACAACCTTATGGCAATTACATGTACTGTTTGTACTATTCTTATGTGTATCTATATATTACTTTTCTTGAATTTTGATTCCTACTTGACTAGGACCTCTTTGGTCCATTGTCTTAGTTTTACAGTTTTATGAACATGGCACAGTGCAGTTTAGTTCAGACTCATTTATCTTTATCACTTTATCTTTTTTTATGGGCATCAGTTTTGAGCTTTTCTATTGGTCACTAATGCACATTTACACACTGTAGGTTATGAAGCATTTATGCATTTTTTTAATGTTTAAAATGATTGAACAATAATCTGAACATTCTGAAGTGTATTTATCCTTAGAATACCACTACAGAATCACATTGGTGTAGAGGACCAATGTAAAATATAATAAAATTTATTCTGAAAATACTGCGTATGTATGATTTATGGTTTATTATATAAAACAATGTTGCTCCATAATCTCCCTTTTCACCTTGAGAATGTGTATTCACACTGGTGGAACCAGTTCTTGTCAGTTTGTGTTTAATTGCTCACGTTTTAAAGCTGATGGAAATTTGTTTTGCAGTAAAAAAAACACATTTATATTAGAATTACAAACATTATTATAAACAACAGTTTTGCATAAACTTACATTAAATTTGAATAAATGTATTTGTGTATAATGGAAAAAACAGACTAGAATAAATGTTATATTGTTTGAATTTGAAATATAATCAATTATTTATTTAATTTGTCTGTTATTATAGACAACTTCACAATTATCACCTGTGTAAATATCGCAGCAAGTCTAAAGAGCCATAAGAGTAAATAAGTCATAAATTCATAATTTTTTTTGTAGGGAGTTGTTTTGGTAGATTACATTAATGACACACAGCTGGTATGGATAATAACTCTAATAACTAAGATGTGAAGTCATCTTATAATAATTCTTCTGTGAGTTTTAGAATGTTAGCACTGTGTAGCTGTATTATTTCATTATAATTTAGTACAGGGGCGGCCTGACCAGTAGGACATAAAGTCCATAATGGCCGTCCCACCGACGGCTTACGGCCGTGACCAGGGGCGGACCGGCCATCGGTGCACGCAACACGAAGGAGCGAGACAGACACGTATACATGTAACGCAATGACACGTTGCATACAACACCCCCCTCCCGTCGAAAGACATGCTGGAAGGCAGCTGTGGGCCGAAAACTCCAGGGCCGTTTTTGCTTACCAAACTGCCCCTGATTGAGTCTGATTTTACTCTGCATTTTGCGGTACTATTGAAAGGCATGGGCATACTTTCAACAATGACTCCAGGAGTAGAATGAAAAGGAAAGCGTAGCGCTGCTGCCCCCTGTTGTTAAAATACATAAATTGACCTACATGCAGACTCAGAGTAATGGCTATTGCAATCATTCCTGGCTCAGTTACTTACTATACCTGCCATTAAAGCTATTGGCCAGATTCTGAATACTCTAATGGCTGAGCATGAAACATACACTGTCAATCAATCATCAAAAATAAATACTGTCTCTTGTGTGCAATAAACTATAATAAATCCTCCCCTATAGGCTACTTACTTAATAGTAAATGTCGATTTCATATGGAGTACTTTAGATATTTTGGTGTTTACGTATGTGAACTGTCTTTGGTATGATGGATTTAAAGTAGGGATCAAATGTGCAATAATAACCCTCTTTCATAAACAAAAACGAACTAAAATTAAAACGCCATAATAATTAACATTATTAACAGGAAAGAAAGAAAGAAAAAACAGAAAGAAAGAAAAAGATTTTCCGCGAAGGACAATTTCCCGGATTTTCGGACTGCCGCTAGATGGCAGCCTAACTCTATGGTAAAGCTCGTAAGGGAGAAATTTGCTGAACTCCAGCTCATAGGGATGTGAACCGTCCCTTCCTGTTTTACAGCCGATCAGAGAGAAACATTGACGCCACGTTATAGACGCACTAGCCTCGATTATGTCTGGATCTAGTCACTCCGTCAAAGACCACGCTTTTTGTTTTCCTCCTTGAATCCAGCTACCAGCAATGTCGCCTTATAGGGCGTTTATGACACTTGACGAGTTATAGCCTACAAATATATTTTTGTATCACGCTGCTGCTGCAACCCTTGCTCCTTCTGTCAATGATTGTCCTACCCATATAAGCCTACTCATGGCGGAGACCAAAATCATATACCATATCGACGAAGAAGAAACCCCTTATTTAGTAAAACTGACGGTTTCTCCGGAAAAAGTCACGTTGGCGGATTTTAAAAATGTCCTCAACAATCGCCCGGTCAATAGTTATAAATTCTTTTTCAAATCTATGGATCAGGATTTCGGGTGAGTACGGAGAATTGTCATTTTGCTCGTATTCTAGTCTCTGTATTATTCAGCGATCACACCCATGATCGATTAAGCATTATGGCAGTCTTGCCAGCGCTGTCAAACCGCCGTGAACGTGAACGCGCTCGGATCGTTTGATTGTTCATTATGACGTCGCTGCCGCCGTCTACATTGTTGCGGGCACCTGCTTTGAACTCGTGTTCTAATGTGCGCGTGTGCTTGATCAGAAACCGCCACCACATGCACTACAACAGAGCTAATTTTGTCAACTCCAGTCACACACCTAAAGTTGCCCTCATGGTATCATGCTTGTGTTTCCTAATACAGTTTCGTGTGTTGTAACGGCACGTGATATTTCTCTGGTTCCTCTGAAAGATCGGCGTTGGCCTTGCTGTCATCGTGACTGAAAATCTAAAAAGAAGTTGGGCAAAAATACATTTTTCACATTTTTCACACACAGATTTTGCTATGCAAAGTAGGCCTACGTGTTTAATATTTAGTCTTAATATCTAGTCTTCCTATGTAATGTTATAACAATGTTTTGGCTTGTAGGTTATTGTGTCTTTGAATCACTTATTTAGGCTCACAGGTCAAATTCTCATTGGATCTGATGAGACAGGTCAACACAGATATGACTTGGATGAAGGTGTTTTAATGCAGTTTTAAGGAATGTGGATATTTGTCACAATTACATTTGAAGGCCTCTTCAAGTCCACTTAACATAGTTGGGACCATGTTTAAACATCAGAGGCAAAACTCACACGTGTTGGTGTTCTAGTACGGCCTTCCAAACCAAACTTGCTCTTCCTGTTAACATAGGATAGTTTACTAACAGTGTTGCTTTCCTGTCACACCTAGCACCGTGTGTTCAGTTAGCCATGGTGATTGTGAAGCAGATTGCTTGAACAAACACAATGTTTGACCTTAAAAGTCTTACTTAGTTTCTTCTCATGGGCTGCTGTATTGTGCTCCACGTGAAGCTCTTGTATTGTTTGAGGTTATGAGAATGCTGAAAAAAGTGTCATATTTCAAGATTTCAACAGTACATGACTGTAAAACTGTGGTGACACGAGTCAGAACCAGGGCTGGACATATTTTAGAACTGAAAATGCGGGCCGGGGGGGGGGGTTTGTTTCAGGTAGCATTTGGTTAAATGTAGCAAATGTTAATGCAAACAATCATGTTTGTTTGTTTTTTGACCATTGGGAGAACAGAGAAAACAGCTTTATTCTTATGAGACCTAAATGTCCAAAAGAGCAGTTTGCTTTTCCGTGTTTGAAACATTTAGAATAGAATAATTACAATACTGTTGGGTGTACTGTCCCTTTAAGACATAATCTGGTTATAGATTTACAATGATATGAAATGATAAGAATAGGTTGTCCATAAGTTTATAACTGATGTCTTGAGAAACATATCACCAGAGACTGTTAAATGGTTAATTGGCTTCTGCAATGTGGGATAGAGGAACACGACTATTATTAACAAATCAGCGATGAGATGAATTTATGAACTCTGGGATAAAGACACACCCCCATCACCATAGCACAACCAGCATTACTCCATCCAAAATAAACATCACTAATCCTTCTGTTACGGTCATTCTCTTTCATAATAATAAACAACACTGTACTGCTTCTGATAATATCTTTTGTTATTGTTCAGTCTATTAATAACAATCTTTTAGGACAGACAAAAACGTCAGACACCCAAACACGTCTCGCAGAGGGTCCGATCTGTGTCTATAAACCTCAGTTGCACCACTGTTGATGTGAGGGAGTGTGTTTGCTGGTTTAACTTAATCTGAAATATCAGTTACAACCTCAGCAGGTGTATCAGTGGAGCATATGAATGAAGACTGGGAATAATGGTTTACATGGATTTGATTTGCTTTATGGTATCGTGTTTAGTGTGTGTTATATTCACAACACTTCTTTTAACGCTTATTTAAAAATGGATTCTACAGTTATATTGTGCCTGGTGTATTTTTTATCAGGCCCTGACCTTACGGAAAGATTTCAGATGCGTTTTTAAAGTGCTGATGGCACGTGTAACACATAGAGATGTGGCCATGTTGGACTTGAAGGGATGTGGCATCTTGTAGGTGGATAATCTTCAGATATTAGAGATTCAGCGAGGGTTCACGTCGCTTGCGCTCATTCACTGGCTGATTATCCGGCATTATTCAGGCCTGCTTGGCCTGTTTTGTCCTGGCTTGGATTATTAGTTCTGTGGATCATGGTGAGCTGAGCTGAGCTGTATATGATCTGGAAAAAGCTAGCAGCTGGAATGGGACAGCATCATAGAAGATCTCTAAAGTAGATTATAGATAATATGTTATTGTCAGTCAGAAAAGCCTCAGATTTTTTAATGAAGGCTGATGTTTACATAATGAAATTGACTTACACCTGCAAGATGTCACTGATATAATGATGTCATCATCAGTGCATGTTTGCATCACATTTACAGATGAGCATTTGGCAGGTGCGTCATCCAAAGCGGATTATGGTGCATGCAGGCTATTTTATCTCTCTGGGAAGTGAACCCATGACTGTATAGTGTTGCAAGTACCATGCTCTGCCAGTTAGGCTACATCTCTTTCGCGTTAGTCAGAACATTACTCTTGACTATTGTGCATGATGAGAATTAGGGATGTACATGGTTAAAAATGTTATTAATTGGTTATCATTAAATTCACAAAATGCATAATCGCTGCAATGGTAGATGATGCACATTATAGTTGAAATATTTGTCTGATTCTTCTTTCACATTAGTTATCAGATGATTTTATTTGCAGTGCTATTTGCTGGAATAATTGCTGAATGCATTTGTGATGAAGCTGATTAATCGATTAAATTATAACGATTGGTTAACCGATCATATACCTCAAATTGAACGGCTTGTTAAGCATGGTGCTTTAACTTTTCGAAGTTAAGTAGTTAAGTAGTTTTAAAACAAAGTTAAACTCTAGTTTTAGTTTCACGTTTACATTAATGCTCACAGTTGTTTGGTGTTTTTCACTGAGGTATGTTATTGGCTGTTTTCAGACGATATTACCCCCAAAAAACAGATTTGTATTCTTGTGTGTAACCAAAGGCGTTGCCTTAACTTGCACATTTGGACAAACCACACTTCCTTATGGTCACCCTCACGGTTCTTTCTGCATGTTGCTGTACATCGAGGGGCCCCTTGAGAGGACACAAACAATTCTTAGCCATGACTAAAGTTACACCCCAGTTTCCTGTGCTGGGCTCAGGCTTCTGGAGCAGGCCGCAGAAACTTGCTTTGTTTCTCTTTACACGAGACCCCCTTATCATCATCCTTCAGTCTCACTCAACCCTGTTTCACAGTCTCACATCCGTGTGGGTGACATGACCTGGAAGTTCTGGAGGAGTGAGGAGGAACATGTTGCAATTTCAGCAGGCTGATGGAATTTTTCAAGACACGAAGCTCTGTCAACACTTTATAAGCCTTGCAGCAGTTTAGCATGTCAGTAAAACATCCAATTCTTATGGATTGACTTCTTGAGTCAGGCTTATTAATCAAGTATATGTATAAATTAGCATTTGTTTGTTTTGCAGATGTTTTAAGGAAAATACTCCTACAAGAGGGCTGAAAATTTGGCTAGAAAAGTACGAGATGACGAAGCTGAGAGGAAGACGTTGTATAGAACTGTTTAGTCATTCTGTATGCCAACCCAGAAGGCTAATTCGCCACAGGCTCCCTCAGGAATCTCTAAAGGGTTTTTAGAATAGCGGTTTTCAATTTATGAGTAAAATAGCGTCTGTGATCAACATAATTTTAAAAGGCAAACCACTAATGCAAATTTTGAAAGCGTTGTGTGCTTTGAAAACATTTGTCTCAAACTTTCCCCTGAATTTTTACAGGTGAAATAAAAATAACACCAATGTTTGCGCGTTTTCGATATTGTAAATAAGCTATGAATTTACAGTCAATAGCAATAGCTCAGATAATGTTTTTTGAGGCCTAACTCATGAGCAGTGCCAGTATCAAATTTGCATATCACGATAATTGCTAATTATTATCACTGTATCCTTCTTGTTGACCGTAGTGATGTTTTATTTACTTTTTAAGCGCCAGTTGATTTATAAAACGATCAAATAAATAATGAGAAAGGTACGTTGAGAATTAATAAATAAACATTTAACATTTAAATTAATGTGTAATAATGATTTATAGACAGCTGAATGTTGTAGCTGTCCTTCCCAAACCTCCAGATTTGCTGTTTTTCACGAAATAGTAAAAAAAACACCATACTTTTTAAATGATTAAATACTGTGTTGTCAAAGTTGACAAGCACTTTTTAATACTTTTTAGATACGTGCAAAACCCAGTGACAAACATAAGGGTGACTAATTATCATTTTGGGCAAAAAAACATGAAAAGTATGTGGAGATATGACGTTTCAGAAAGACGACTTCTACTTACTACTGTGTAAGCTACTGTTTTAACAAAACTGTAAACAGTTATGATAGTTATGCTAATATGTAATCTACAATTATTCACAGTAAAAATACTGTGCAAATGAATTAACCACATTATTAAAAAACACAAATCTAAATGTTTAAGTTCTACAATTTATTTTTGGTTGAAGACTTCAATATGTTGGAAAATCTGAGCACATGTCTGTCTTCTGAAGGATGCTCCTTTTTCTAAGGAGGCATATCAGGAGACTTCTAAAGAAGTCTCCAAGATGTACACTTAATTTAATCACATTTCTGTGAGAAAAATGTAAACTTTTAAAGAGATCTTAATTTTGAATTTTCTTCTTCAGTAGAAAAAGCGGAGAACTGTTGTGAAACTGATATGATCTACTTCTGATATCAGCCTAACCAAACCAACATGGTTGCCAATGGTCATTCTGTTTTCACAGCTTACATTTAAAGCCATTAATAATATTATCGGGTGGTTTGTTTGTTTATGTGTAAGTAAGCTGGACCTGTGCTCTTTGACATGAGAGCAGCAGGTGTGTGACTGCTGAACCGTGCCTCACGGGTTAAAGGGTAACTGCGTGGTATTTCTGTAGGGAATTTACAGCCTGGGATGGACACTCTGCCAACACACTAACTTACTCTATTAATAACCTCCTGTGCCCCTGACACCCTAGCTGTACCTTCACACACAAATGTGCGCTTGCTCCAATCTCCAAGTTCTTAACACCCATATACACACGCAGTTAGTAAATTAGTAAGTAAATGATTGGATAGATATTAATTTTGTTTACAGTGAGCAGTTTCAGTAGCTAGTCTGGAAAGTGCATAAAGTACTTAGGAGGCTGGGTTGTAAAACCAAGTAATTTACAATGCGGGTCGGTCAACAGGGGCATTGAGGATTCTCATCAGCCAGGAATTGAGAACTACGTGGAAAATTCCAGCGTTTGAGCGTGACATGATTTCAATATGCCTTCGCAAATGAATAAGAACAACGGTGTGGAATTTTGGGTGCTGTCTCACTGGATCCCTAATGGTTTGAATTTCTCTCGTAGGGTCGTGAAGGAAGAAATTTCTGATGATAATGCTAAGCTGCCCTGCTTTAATGGCCGAGTGGTCTCCTGGGTAAGTTAAATGGAGGCTGCTCTCTTTCGTGACGTTGCAAACATCCGTATTTCAAGCTTGAAGTGCAAACACCAATGCAGTGAAGCCTGAAGGCTTTACCAGCACAGTTCTATTTCCTGCTGCCGTATTTCCTGTTTAAACAGGAAGTTGAGGAAGAACGTATGCAAGGGCTTTGCCATGATTTGATCCTCCCTAACCACCTGTCACCGGACTTCCCAGTCCAATCGATTTTAAATGAGGGCCGTCATACGATTAATTGCAATTAATCGCATCAAGAATAAAAGTTTGTGTATACTGTGCATATTAATTTTGTATTTATAAACACATACAGTACACATACACGTATACATATTTAGGAAATATTATTTATTTATATTTACCAATAATTTAAATGATATATAAATGTTTATTCATTTTTATATTTTCTTTTTTTCTTAAATATATGCATTTATGCATATGTTTTATAAATACAATTTGTATGCACAGTACACAGACATGTTTCATGTAAACACAAACTTTTATTCTGGATGCGATTAATCGTGAGGCTTGACAGCCCTATTTTAAATGAATAAATATCCTGTTTCCCTATGAAAGGAAATGTGCACAGCTACAGATATGTTCACGTACACCTCAGCATTTAGATCACGAAAGTGCCGTACACCATCTAAAGGCCCCTTTGCACACACCTCTGTTTTTCACACTCCTGTGTACTCAAACAAATACACTCTCTTCTCTTGCTTCAGCTGGTCCACTTATTTATGCGTGGCCAGCAGTTAGTCTGGACAGTTTCTTCCTGAAGCCTTTGTGAGTAATTGTATGTGTGTGTGTGTGTGTGTTTGGCTGTAGTTGGTGCTGGCTGAAGGCTCACACTCAGATGGGGGATCTCAGTGCACAGAGAGCCACAAAGAACTGCCGCCACCCTTAGAGCGAACAGGAGGGATTGGAGATTCCAGGCCGCCCTCCTTCCAGTAAGTGTGTGCCGTTCAAATCGTTTGACAGACCCTCATTTATTACACACTTTTAGACTCCATTGCACCAGTAAGGTCAGATGAGGACACACATACCAAAATAAGTGATAAATAAGCATGTCTGTGATGAAATAAAGGAGAAATATTTAAAAATACAGATAAGTTCCTAGAAATCTCATAATTTATGTATATTTCATTTTCGATGTTTAATTAATACTTTCCATCATGATTCCACTATGCATGTCACTTTGCATGCATTACATTACACACGATTGTGATATAAGTCACAGTCATCATTTACTCACTCTCGAGTTCCAAATCTGTATAAATTTCTTCTCTTGTTCTGATAAGCACAGAGAAAGATATTTGGAAGAATGCTTGTAACCAAACAGTTTGGACTGTTTGACCATAGTAGGTAAAATGACAATGGTAGTCAAAAGTGACCCAGAACGGTTTGCTATCCTATATTCTTCAAAATATCGTCTTTTGTGTTCAACAGAACAAATACATTTATAAAGCAATTTTTTCTACTATGGGAGTCAATGGTGGCCAAGAACTATTTGGTTACAAGCATTCTTTCAAATATCTTTCTCTGTGTTCATCACAACAAAATACAGATTTGTAACAATTTGAGGGTGACTAAATGAAGACAGAATTTTCATTTTTGGTTGAACTGTTCCTTTAACACACCAAATGGGGCATTGCTCAGACCTAACTGCTATTCCACAATGACAAGCACTATAGTAAATAATTTATTTGGAGACCTCCGCAAGGTGAAAAATGCGATGTATATTTATTATCCGTATGTGTTCCTGAGAATTGAACCCATGACTTTTGCTAGCGCCATACAGCTGAGCTTCAGAAATATTGCAGCAACATTACACAACCGTTAATTTAATTTGGTTTGTTTCGAGTTCCTGACCGCAGTCGCAACAATAGCAGATGTTCAGCCGGAGAGTCAAATCTGCTTCTTGTCTTTCCGGGAGCCACGTGTGAATCGCAATCCAAACTCGGCTCCTGTCTCTTGGGCTGCATTTGCATGGGACACATGTTCACCCCACAAACCCCACTGTGTGTTCGTATGAATGTTAGTGTGTATTTGCAAATATTTACACGGTCAGAGCTTTTCCACAGCTATACACACACATGCATGTGCATGTTACACACATATTGTGATTAATACATTAGTTAGACTGAAATGCATTTCTTAAAATATGACTTTGATAGATTTGAACCATATATAAAGTTGGGTTGTAAAGATTTAATGTAATTGTTTTTATGCCAGTCATTTATGCCAAAAACTGGAATTTTACAGCCTGTCTGAACAAATCCAAGCTTCATCAAAGCTGAAGTTGCAGGACATGAGCTTTAATAGAGTCTTCTAACATTGGAAATCGCACGGCTGGTTTTGCCATGAGCTTGTTTTGCCTTGTTATGATATTGAGAATAGCAAACACGCCATTGAATATTCTCTTTGTTCGTATTGAAGGCTTAAATTAGAGCAGCATGCTTCAGGGTGTTTTCAGTATTGCTTCACAGCTTCTGTGGATCTGTATTGCACCTGTTTAGTCTGTGAAGTCCTGCTACTTCTTTATCTAATGTTTGACTTTCTGGTTGTTTATCTCTGTTCTTTTTGTCAAAGCCTTTTCACCCCAGCAGTAAATTCCCACCGTTTTTTTCTGTATATCTTACGCCATCTAGTGTTAGAATATCTAAAAGCACAAGTACAGATCCATCTCCATTCTTCTCTCCCATCATCCCCTTTACTGGAGTTTAATACGAATTCCCAGTTGTGTGTTTCGTCCACATGAAATCTCTCATTTCCATTATAAAAGCTTCACTGTAAGCGTCAGAAAATAACCAAATGTTATCCACTGCCCGATCCCTTTGTGTGGTGCATTATCCGTGGGTCTTGGTGAATACATTTGATAGGGTGAGGAGTGCAGGTTCGACCAGAGATTGAGCAGTTAATCCAGATTAGCGGACATGAAAAGGACCCCGTCTCTGTTGCCCCATAGGCTCTGCGGGGCATCACAGCTGCGTTTATCTCCCCCGGGATCAAATCGACTGTCTGCCTGCTATCCATAAAACCTTCATTAAACTCAAAAGCTTTAGATATAACATGTGCATGGCATAATAGAGAACACAAAATGAGATAGATGTGTTGAATTTATTATGATATTTGTAGGCATTGTAAATCGGTTTATATCAAAATGACACAATAAATAATTTGTATGTTTGTGTATTATAATTAAATGTTATTTAATATTTCATAGTGCTCTCATGTATAGCTCAGCTGATAGAGCATGGTGGTTGCAATCTCTGCTGGAAAAAACCCCCAATATAAACCATTACACAAATTTAATGGTTATAATGGGAGTTGTACTGGTTTTAATGGAAACCACAGTTGTCTCTGTAGGTTTTTACTGTTAATGTGTCGAGTTCTGGTGGGATGTTGGTGAGTGGGAACCAATATATTCCTACTGGGAACCATTAAATTCTACTGGAATAAGTCTAAAAACACTATATAAAGAATTGTTATGGTTTTATTGATAAACAGCCGATTCTTCATAATGGTATTTGTAATGGAAACTATTTGAGTGTTTGTTTTTTCAGCAGGGATGCTTTGGTCAAGGGTTATTCACATGCTGATAAAATGCCTAGTTTAAATGCACTCAAGGTTCTGTAAGCATCTGCCAAATGCATAAATGTGAGTGATTGATGGACATTGGCAGACGAATAGTACAGTTTATAGTCACACTTTAACATGCTGGTGAAATAACAGATTCCATCCAGCAGAGAGAGACATTAGCACACTGCTTTATGTTTGAGGTAATGGGACCACACTGTAAGACTTCTAATACTGTAGATAAAACCCAGCCATCTGTTGAAACAGAATCTAGAAGACATTCACAGCAAAGACATTACACAAGCCTTAGATAAATAAATGATTTAGCACATTTGAAAATCAGAAAAAGGCAAAATTATGGTTGTAGCGTAACATGAATATTTGTTCATGCATGTTTAAAGGGATGGTTCACCACAAAATAAAAATGATGTCATCACCCTCATGTTGTTCTGTATATGACTGTTTCTTCTGTAGAACACAAAAGAAGATATTTTGAGAAATGTCTCAGTGGTTTGTGTCTATACAGTGGAAGTCTAAAAGAGGGGGGGTCATTGTTGGCCAATGTTCTGGAGAAGAAAGTCATTCAGATTGTGATAGGGCTGTGCAATTAATCGAAAATTAATTGTAATCGTCAATTTTGGCCTTCAACAATTACAAAAACAAAATGATCGAGGTAAAATGATTATTGTGCCACATTCCATTTTGCAAGGATCCTCTCTTTTCTTGTGGTATAAATCCACAGCGCACCCCTTTCCTTACAGTGGTTCAGCTGTGCTATTTCTTTACATTTATTTTTCAGTTTAAAAGCAAAGTTATTTATTTTATATGTTGTTTTAAAAGTTAATGAGTAATCGTGTTAAATAATCAGGATCTCAATATTGGCCAAAATAATCGTGATTATGTTTTTTGTCATAATCGAGCAGCCCTAGATTGTGAATGATATGAGGGTGAGTAATTTCTTTTTTGGGTGAACTGTCCCTTTAAACTAAACATTTACTCAAACATTTACTCTCTTGTCCTTTTAAACCTGGATGACTTTCTTTCTTCTGCAAAACACAAAAGAAAATATTTTGAAGAAACTTCAAGCTACTCCGGCACCCATTCACTTATATTGTATGGACACAAAACCAATGCAAGTCGATGGGTGCCGGTTAACAACATTTTTCAAAATATCTTCCTTTGTGTTCTGCCAAAGAAAGAAAGTCATTTTTTTCATTGTGCTTTTCCACCGTTTCTTTTTTTTAAACAAAAGTTGTGTCTGTGAATTCTTCGGTGGTAAAGTCAGTATAACGTATAGTGTTTTCTCACTTTCTGAATCTGACAGTTTGGTGCCTGGTTTCTCAGAAGAACCCTGACTAGAATTTTTCTCTCGTGCTATCGTGTGTGTGAACACGGTGTAACATCAGTGTCACAGCAAGATGTTCTCACCAGCCTCGGGTTTCCTTTCTGCCCAGAGCAAAACCATTCTACCCACTCTGCTAGAATATCCAGCATTCTGACGTATCCACAGACACATATTTCTTCTCAAACATCACAGCGGTCCTATTCACCCTCACCAGACTGCTTCTCTGGGGCCCAAAAACTCCAAACCGCAGCCCTGAAAGTCTCAGGCCCTTGTTGGCTCTAAATGCTCCGTACTAAGGAACTTTTTTAAGCTTCAAATAACTACTGGCAGTTGTTGCAAATGCGTGGCCGTAAATCATAGACCCCTACACAATGAAATATCTTTTGGCGATGTAATTGAATGTTGGGAATCGTGCTTTCAGTCTTTTCCTCAGAACATTTTTCTTATTCATGTGACCGAGTTTATTGTGACTCAGCATAATAGAGATGGTTTCAAGTCCATATAATTACTCTCTGTGTATTTGTGTCATAGCGCCAACGCCGTGAGTAGCCGGGATGGATTGGACACGGAAACGGGGACGGAGTCTCTTCAGAGCCAGCGGAGAGAGAGGGAGAGAGAGAGAGCTCGTAGGAGAGCTCATGAGCGTGAGTGACTTAGCAAAACAGACTCACTTTCACACTATACATATCACATATCATGTGCCAGGGCCATCGAATCAGGAAATATATGATACTAACAGACAGGTAATTCTCATAGGGGTTTTCCACAGGTAAGTGAAATATTCCATTCACAAGAAAAAATATAGGCCTGATGTTTGGTTTTAGGACAGTCTTCAGGTCAAACAAGTAGCTTTCCAGAGGTGACCTGGGTAGAATTTTATCTGGATTGCTTGCTCTCCTTCGAAAATTCATCAAAGGGATAAACAGGACATGTTTCTCAAGAATGGTTCAGCAAAAGTCTATCATCTATCATCATTTATTCCTATAACTAGTTCTTTTAACGCCTTTATGTTTCTTCTGTGAAATGCAAAAGTAGACAAATTCATCTGAATTGAGATAAATGCTGTTTAATACTAAACACTCAAGTCCTTACAGTCTGTTGCGGGACGTTGATTTCCCCAAAATGTTATGTAGTCTGCCCTGCTGATTCTCTGGATGTTTGCTGGAAGTTTGCTTGTTTTAACTGCGCAAAGTTTATTTTTGTGAGTGTGCATGCTGACTCGAGTTCTGGGTAAAGAGAGGACACCTGGAAACATGAAGTCTTCCTCTGCTTAGAAAAATATTTGTCATCCGCAAAGAATGTTCTCAGATGTTCTTTTGCCCGTAATGATACAATAATACTAATTGAGGGTGATTGAGAAAGTCCCGTGTACTTCTAGAATTTCTGATTTTTTAAGCCTTTTACTGTATGGAAATTGACTTGTTTGTTAGCACGGCTTCCTTCTCACAACCGTGTGATGTACAGTATGTAAAGAATTAGTTGAAGAAGGCTCGGTTATCTATTTAATGAGATCATTTCCTGGTTCTTCTCTCTGTTTCTCCTGCTGCCTGCGCCTCATTAGTGCCAAATGCATTCATTAGTTCAGCATCATTAGCAGTGACACTGTCAGACACCAGAGACCGATGGAGGTGTGTGTGTTTCAGTGATGAAATTCGTCTAAACTGATCATTTCTAACCGTGTGCTGGAGAAACTTCAATGTTTTTATGACATGCAGAGATGTCCAGAATGGCCCAGCAGTTCATCTGTTATTTTGTCCTAGTGGTGACATCTGCTGGGTATGTTTGCATGAATAACACGTGTGGCCGTACAGGTGTGTGCCCCAGAGGCAGAAACAGTTGGAGAGGAGATCTCTTTTCAAACCTCGGGCGTTTATCTAGCTAGCTGAACTAGCTGAACCACCAATATACAGTTTCCAGTGTGAGAATAAGCAGACGCACCATTTTGGTGTGCTTGTCGTGATGGTCTTGTGAATGTTTGTTTCGGTGTGCTTAAGCAACCTCCTTAAATATATAATTCTGTGTTGTTCTGCTCTCTTTTATACAACCATCTATTCGATCAGTGCTCACAGGGTTACATCTGAGTAGAGCAGACTACACCTCTGCTCAGGGCCAATTTGTTCTCTCGCACACTTGTGCGTCTGTTCTGGTGGAAACCGATGCGTGTGCGACGGTTTGATGGACAGCTGAGCACGGGAACTGGCATAAAAGAGTGTAAAGTTTCATTGAGGGTTTGAAATGCTGCGAGCTAATGAGAGGTGCAGCACTGTGTTGCATGCACTGCGGGAGTGCAGGTAAGGAAAATGCATCGCTGTTCGATTTGTAAGGGAAAATTATGTGGGAATATTTCACAAACGTTTGTGGTTTAGCGTAATTTGCATGTTTAATGGGGACTACATATAATGCGTTATAAAAACGTTGTTAAAATGTTGTAAAAACATTCAAATGTTGTTAAGTGCTATATCGTTTCTTGGTATAAATGAAAATGTGCTGATGTTATGAGTCACTGATGAAAGATGAAGATGAAATGAGTCACGTTGTTTCGTTGTGGTTTACGCAAATGTTTTTCCTGCATTTGAAGGGCTTTTATCTTGTAGGGGAAAATGTTGGAAATGGTTTACCTAAGTTTACAATAATATCATGACCAATGGTATTATTTCACCCACAGTTTTAACGCTTAAGACTAAACATACACCAAACAATAGATTGTTTTACAAAAGTTTAGTCTAGACTGGTGTATGACATGCCTGTTATGATTGTAGCATGAATCATATGGGTCACTTACATTAAATTAATATTGCATTTCACAGGCATTAGATCATCTCCCGAGGCCAAATGCGGAGCTTTTGCAGAATTTTCCTTTCATGCACTGAAGCAAACTACCTCATAATTGTACACATCTGTGTCTGGAGAGATTGCATCTACCTTTTCCACTGTTGATTTCTAGCACATAGAAAAGTCTGAATCGGCTCAGATAGGACTGAGAAAATACCAAATTTGTGGCACGCATCGTTGAGATGATACAGTAGTGTGGTCAACCCACACAAGACAGAGGGAGGAAATAGATTGATCTGTATCAGTGGCGTATGAATGGTAAAGTGTGATTGGTTAAAATGGTGATTGATGTATTTGTTTGAGTGAAACACAATGGTCCAGAATGAGCACTCCTGCAGTATTGGAATGTTTTGGACGTTCTCGGCGACCACAGCGGTCGAACTGTCTCCAAAGACCATTTCAGCGCGTCCAGTGTCACCCAGAGAATCAACTTCATCCCCGTCTCTGTACGTACGATAACAGACGTGATGGATATCTTGTTGCAAATATCGTGTTTGTAGAGTCATTAAAACATAAGCAGTCTTCTCGCAACTAGCTGGAAAAGTTTTTCGAAAGGAATCCTACTGAAATGTTATTAGGGCTGTCGATCAATTAACATCTTTAAATCAATGAATTGCATAATTAATATTTGCTGAAAAAATATATAATTTAGACATTCATTATTGTGGCAGATGAAAGCATTGAAGAGATATACAGACCACAGTATTGTGTCTTTTTTGAAAAATAATTTTTCATTGTTGGAGATCCATTTTTCGTATTCATTTATATAATTCACTTTAAATAACATTAAACAACCTTTTAAAGATAACCGTAAACTACTATATGATCAAATTTGCCATTTGCAGAATTGATGATGTTCTCATGTAACTTCTGGTTTTGATGTGTTGCTATGCAGTTTCTCTTTGCTTTTAAACAATGTCATCATTGTTTCCTCTTAGTTCCCCGTCTGAACGGTCACTCCAAGTCAGAACGTTCTAATCGTGACCAAGCTCCTGTCTATGACAGTGCGTCAGTGATGAGTAGTGAGCTGGAATCCAGCTCCTTTATAGACAGTGAGGAGGATGAAAACGCAAGCAGGTCAGACATTCCCCAACATTTCGTTTTCCATCCTAAAACTTAAGAGTCATTGTTAGTAATGCTGACATTGATCATGTCTGGGAAAGCCACAAGAACAATTTCTTTCTAATGCTTTGCATCTCTCTTTATTAGTCTAGCGTGAGAAGCTGTTTTTGCTTAATGAATCTACAGATTGACCTCTGTCCCTGTGTCACAGATTAAGCAGTTCTACTGAGCGGAGCTCTTCCTCGCATCTCATGCGCAGACACAAACGTCGACGACGTAGGCAGAAAGTCACAAAAATGGACAGGGTGAGAACACCCGTGATCTCAGTGATTAAGAGAAAGTACACACGTTTATTTTAACATAAGAGTGTCTGTTCTTGAATGATTTGAATGTTCTCTTCACAGTCCTCATCCTTCAGTAGTATAACAGACTCAACTATGAGCCTCAACATTATCACTGTCACACTCAATATGGGTAAGAACTATTCACAGTTTATCACTCAATCACTTGTTCATTCACTCAATCATTTATCAATCACTCATTTGTTTACTCCCTTATTTGTTTTCTTCATCTATTCATTTGACACAAGTAATTTTTTCTTGCAGTAACTTTTATTTACTCACTCATTTGTTCAATAGCTTTCTCACTTATTTGTTTACTCACTCACTCACTCACTCACTCACTCACTCACTCACTCACTCACTCACTCACTCACTCACTCACTCACTCACTCACTCACTCACTCACTCACTCACTCACTCACTCACTCACTCACTCACTCACTCACTCACTCACTCACTCACTCACTCACTCACTCACTCACTCACTCACTCACTCACTCACTCACTCACTCACTCACTCACTCACTCACTCACTCACTCACTCACTCACTCACTCACTCACTCACTCACTCACTCACTCACTCACTCACTCACTCACTCACTCACTCACTCACTCACTCACTCACTCACTCACTCACTCACTCACTCACTCACTCACTCACTCACTCACTCACTCACTCACTCACTCACTCACTCACTCACTCACTCACTCACTCACTCACTCACTCACTCACTCACTCACTCACTCACTCACTCACTCACTCACTCACTCACTCACTCACTCACTCACTCACTCACTCACTCACTCACTCACTCACTCACTCACTCACTCACTCACTCACTCACTCACTCACTCACTCACTCACTCACTCACTCACTCACTCACTCACTCACTCACTCACTCACTCACTCACTCACTCACTCACTCACTCACTCACTCACTCACTCACTCACTCGATCACTCACTCACTCACTTACTCACTCGATCACTCACTCACTCACTCACTCCCTCGATCACTCACTCACTCGATCACTCACTCACTCGATCACTCACTCGATCACTCACTCACTCGATCACTCACTCACTCGATCACTCACTCACTCGATCACTTACTCGATCGATCACTCACTCGATTCTCACTCACTCACTCGATCACTCACTCGATCACTCACTCACTCGATTCTCACTCACTCGATTCTCACTCACTCAATTCTCACTCACTCACTCACTCACTCACTCACTCACTCACTCACTCACTCACTCACTCACTCACTCACTCACTCACTCACTCACTCACTCACTCACTCACTCACTCACTCACTCACTCACTCACTCACTCACTCACTCACTCACTCACTCACTCACTCACTCACTCACTCACTCACTCACTCACTCACTCACTCACTCACTCACTCACTCACTCACTCACTCACTCACTCACTCACTCACTCACTCACTCACTCACTCACTCACTCACTCACTCACTCACTCACTCACTCACTCACTCACTCACTCACTCACTCACTCACTCACTCACTCACTCACTCACTCACTCACTCACTCACTCACTCACTCACTCACTCACTCACTCACTCACTCACTCACTCACTCACTCACTCACTCACTCACTCACTCACTCACTCACTCACTCACTCACTCACTCACTCACTCACTCACTCACTCACTCACTCACTCACTCACTCACTCACTCACTCACTCACTCACTCACTCACTCACTCACTCACTCACTCACTCACTCACTCACTCACTCACTCACTCACTCACTCACTCACTCACTCACTCACTCGATCACTCACTCACTCACTTACTCACTCGATCACTCACTCACTCACTCACTCCCTCGATCACTCACTCACTCGATCACTCACTCACTCGATCACTCACTCGATCACTCACTCACTCGATCACTCACTCACTCGATCACTCACTCACTCGATCACTTACTCGATCGATCACTCACTCGATTCTCACTCACTCACTCGATCACTCACTCGATCACTCACTCACTCGATTCTCACTCACTCGATTCTCACTCACTCAATTCTCACTCACTCGATTCTCAATCACTCGTCCTTTTCTCTCTCACTTCTCTATCTGTCCGCACCACCTGTTTAATAATCTCGTCCTTCTGTTGTTCAAGGTCTGGTGTGCATAGTGTTTTCTAAATATAGGCCTATAGGCAGTCATCGTTGTAAACACACTTATCTCTCTTCACCACAGAGAAGTACAACTTCCTGGGTATCAGTATAGTGGGTCAAAGTAACGACAGAGGAGATGGAGGCATCTATATCGGCTCCATTATGAAAGGTGGAGCAGTGGCGGCCGACGGCAGGATCGAGCCTGGAGACATGCTTTTACAGGTGAATGATGAGCATTGTCAAACCGCAATGCATGCAGACTTTCCAATAACTGTTTAAATATTAAAGTGTCAATGATGTATTCAAGCGATGAGGTAGAGAGGCTGTGATGTATTGTGATTATAAAAGTCTGACACTTTTGATTTATAATGAAGTTTAGTATGAAAACAAACACCCGATAAATCTAAATTTACAGAACTGAAACAAACTTGTTTTTGGTGTCTGAATGACCTCAGTGCATTGTCATGGTTTATCAGCTGACTGTCTAGGCTCACTCCTTTTCCTTCCTGATAAAGGACATTTTGTGCATGTCTGGTGGAGCTGTCGTGTCCAGTGGACAGAAGGGTGCTTTCATGTGCCACACTTTTGTTTACAATCATTTACATATACTAACAGAGGGGTTTTCTCAGTAACCTAGTAAACAAGCTTAAGGTTAATGACTCGTGTTGTTAGGTGAATTTTGACGGTGATGACTGTAAGTCATGTGAACAACATCACTGCAAAATTGCCATCTTAAAAACAAATAAAAAACAAATGTATGAAAATAAAGCCCGTAGTAGAAATTCAGGTTCTTAAGGTTGGATGATTTCAAAACAAACCTTTAAAAATACCTTTTTCCACAAGCCTGTTATATTAAATGTTAATAAAATGTAATCCATGCAATAAATGAAGATTTGATGAAAGTTTGTTTTGCTCAGGTGAATGACGTGAACTTTGAGAACATGAGTAATGATGATGCTGTCAGGATTCTGCGGGAGATCGTCTCTAAAACCGGGTGAGATTCTGGAGACTTCTTATTGGTAGCCCAGTAAATATCTCAACAGTGGCACTTAATGTTTGCTTTGTGCCCCACAGGCCAATAAGTCTAACAGTGGCTAAATGTTGGGACCCCTCCCCTAGAAGCTACTTTACCATTCCAAGAGGTACAGTTATAGCAGCTAAATTATAGACATTGATCTGTGAAATCAACTTTTGTGTTTTTAAAATATAGCTTGCATGTTTACCATTGGAGACCGCTTGCTTACTATATTTAGTAGTTTAAATTGATATTTACTGTACTAGTTGGACTCTGTAGTTTATTTATGTACTTTGTCTGTGCTCTCAGCAGAGCCGGTGAGACCCATTGACCCTGCTGCTTGGATCACACACACTACAGCACTTACCGGGCCTTACCCCCATTACGGTAAATCAAATTCACATTCATGGAACTTTCTTTCTCGACTGTTTTTATTTAAGGACACAGATTTAACACTGGCACTGCAGTGGGTTGCCACCCGTGTCCAGAGTTGTATAATGTACAAAATAAACTATAATGTCATTAAAGTCATCATTTTTTTGTTGTTCAAAGCCTGTATATGACTCTTTCTTAAGAAAAACACAAAAAAAGATATTTAGAAAATTGTCTCTGTGGTTTTGTGTCTGCATAATGGAAGTCAATGGGGGCCAGTGTTGTTTGGTTGCCAACATTCTTCAAAATATCCTCTTTTGTGTTCTGCAGAAGAAAGGAAGTCATACAGGTTTGAAATGAAATGAGGATAAGTAGATGATGAAAGAAGATGGACATTAAAATGAAAATGAACTGCATAGGCCCAACTCTAAGCAAAGTGAGATAAAATCTGACATTTTTATACATGCATAAGCAACAGCGTATGTTAAATAAATGTCTATGTGATGGTATCTAAAGCTTTTTTGTGGCCAAATTCTTAGGTTGTTGCTCACTTGAGAACCGCTCGTGATAAGCAGTTAACAGATATCCTGTTTTTCAAGCGTTATTCATTCTTATTTCCTCTTCATTTCTCAGATTTTGATGACCTCCCCCTTAATGTGTCAAAGACGGACATGGCAACAATAGTAAAGGTCATGCAGTTACCGGACTCAGGCATAGAGATCAGAGACCGAATGTGGCTGAAAATCACCATAGCCAATGCAGTCATCGGTTAGTGTTGCTGGGTCGAGGGGTTTGACGGTAGTTGATCTGCTGATATACTTCACGTTCATTGCACAGGAAGGTGGTGTATTGCACAAGCATGCATCTGTGGTTTATGAATTTTGTTTTAACAAGGTTAATACTGCGTAACGGTGGCAAGCACTCTATATTGTACCTAACAACACCCTCTGCTTTTTTGCTTTGATATACAATATTATACCAACATTAGGGAGATAAAAATCCTGTAGTTTACCCTTATGTTGTTTAAACCCTGTGTATGACTCTTTCTTCTGTGGAACACAAAATAAGATATTTTTAGAAATGTCTCACGGTGGTGTTGTGTCATACAATGGAAGTCAATAGGGGCCAATGTCGTTTGGTTACCAGCGTTCTTCAAAATATCTTCTTTTGTGTTCTGCAGAAGAAAGAAAGTCTTACAGGTTTCAAATAACACGAGGGTGAGTATTTACCATCCAAAACTGGAACTGTTGTATAAATAATAAATGTAACTATTTTTTAAGCATATTTTTTGTGCAACCTCTGTGTTCCAGGTGCGGATGTTGTTGACTGGTTGTTCTCTCGGGTGGAGGGTTTTAAAGACCGTCGCGACGCCAGAAAATATGCAAGCAGTTTGTTGAAACACAGCTACCTGAGACACACCGTCAACAAAATCACCTTCTCTGAGCAGTGCTATTACACCTTTGGAGATTTGTGCCAAAGTACAGTAAACACACGCACATGTTGCTTAATGTCTGTTCTGTGCTTTTTTGGGGGGAGGGTTATTTGTTATTGTTAACAAATAAGATGCGTGTATTTAGTATTAATGTGATTAGTAAATCAGTATATTGGGTCATTTAAATTTCGTATCACCCTAAATGAGTGCTTCAGTCTTTATGCTCATACAAGACAGTCAAAATTCTTCTTTTATTTAAAGATATGGCTTCTCTGAACCTGAATGAGGGATCCAGTGGTGGTGGCTCTGACCAGGATGGTCTGGCCCCTCTTCCTCCACCGGGCACCAACCCCTGGCCCCTTGGTGGCCAGCCCTACCCTTACCCAGGGTACCCCACCCCCCCACCTGGGTTTCCACCTGGATACACAGACCCCTGTCACAGCTTCCACGGTGGCAGTGCAGGCAGCCAGCCAAGTGAAGGTGAGCTGTTTGTGTGTGCGTAAAAGAGAGAAGCATTATTTGTGCACTGATGCATAGAAGGGAAAACCCCCTTTTTCCTGTTTAATCGCCACATGCAACGTTTTACTTTTGCTTTCTTTTTGGTATTTGTTGTGATTTTAGTTTGAAATGATGAATAAGAAAATTGCTTTCCTAATATTGGTCAAAAGTTATCATTGGAATTTATTACAGTAAAAAGAAAACTATTTGTGGGTTTATGGTAATTTGGCATGTAGGATGACTTGGTACAGTACTACTCAAGAACACTATGCAGATGTTTGGGTTTTGTTTTCAGTAACTGAATGACGTAAAGCTCCCCCATTCAGTATGACATCAATGACATTTTTTTAAAAACTTTTTGAGCATGTGCTTGCAGGTGGCTTAAATTTACAGTCAACAATGTTTTACATACTAATTTAAAAATGAAATATATTATTATTAAATACTTTATATTATATATAAATACTTATTATATATATACGCTTCTTTTCATGCTGCTATTTATTAAAAATAGGTTTGTATTAAAAATCACAGATATTATGTATATGTATTATGTATAATACAGTTATGTATTCTTTTTTTAATTATTAAAAAAAAAGTAATAAAGAAATTATGATTCAATAAAAAATAATCAGTTTAGTACTGTTTTTTTTGTAGGTTGGAATTATAAATAATCCTTCTCATTTTTGAGAGAATGAGTGAGAATTTTTTTCCTAAATTCTTAAGTGAACGATATTTTTTTTATTTTAAGTCAAGATCCCTGATGTCAATTATTTGTTTTGTAATATTTCATTTACAGTGCGTCATCTTTGTCGCTGTATTCTGTTGGACATTCCATATTTGTGGTATGGAATGACTTTTGAAGCTTTTGTCATTTTTGTTGTTTCTTTTTACATTTTCGGCAATGAATCCTTTGCATTTATCAGCATGGTGGAGTTACTACAGAGCTGAGAATGTGTATCCGTATTTATCCAAAGGAACAATTTTCTTTTAACACCAGTCAAGCATACTCAGCTTTCATCCCTGCAGGAAGCATTATACAGTATTTGAATGCTGGTGTGGATGACAGGAACCGGGACTTATCCTGCTGGGAATGGGTGGGAAGGTCTTCTTGGGCGACATATCGTAATTCTGTTATTCCCTTCTGTTATGTTTTTGCTGGACATCCGTAGACTGACGGAATAGTTCCTTCTAGGCCTGGGGGAATGCGGTAAGAATCATTAAATTGCTGTCCCGCTCCACTTTTTGTCCTTCTCATCCTGTTATTTTAATGATTGGATGTCATGGCACAGGACTCATTGGGATGGCCATTGTGAGACCGCAGTTGTGATGCTTGTTTTCTGTGTGTGGGCATGTGTGCTGCACTTTACCACTACTTCTGTGTAAACAGTATGATGTGCATGTGAAACAGACAGATGAGAATGAATCAGATTTAGACAGATTCTCATCCTTTCAAAATGTAATGCAGTTTCATTATTTGAGGTTATGGATCAGCTGGGATAACTGAATCATTTTTCTATATACACCATTTGGGAGTACTGTGAATTTTATTACTTTATAGTATCGCTGTCACAAAATGATCATGCTTTTTTGTCGATCATTTGTGAATATGGTAAATAACACATTACTTGTAAATACAAATTATTTTAAACACCTTATTTCTCTTCTCTCCTCCATTAGGCAGCAGAAGTAGTGGCTCCAACCCCAGCGCTGGGAAAGAACGAAGGCCCTCCCCTCGAGAGAAGGACCATAAAGCGTCATGCTGTAGGGGCAGTGAATCAGAACTAGGCACATGGGTTGGAAGACGGGGCGAGATTGCAGCGAGTCAGCTGAGTCATCAAAGCCACAGCCGCTCAGCTGTCAGTCAAGGTCACTCTACCCACAGCTACGCCCACCCCGGGTTCGGCCGCGGCCAGTGTCACAGCATCTCACAGCATAGCCACACCTCCTTTTCATATAGCCACGCCCCCTTTGTTCAACCCAATCATCTGTCCTGTGCCCACAGTGACAGAAGTCACGCCTCTTCCTATGGCCCGCCCGGTTTGCCTCCACCATACTGCATTGCTCACCTCGCCCCCAAAGCGGCGGCAAGCAACAGCCCTCCTGGCGCTCCACCCGTTCGGGAGTTAGGAAACGTACCGCCAGAACTCACAGCTAGCCGGCAGTCTTTTCAACACGCCATGGGCAATCCTTGTGAATTTTTCGTCGATATCATGTGACAGGAGAGTGCCTTCAACGTTTTTTGAGGACAAGGCCCGCTTCTTGATTTTTTGCTACTGAAGATCCCTGCACTGAGAATGTAAAGTATAAACTGAAAGTTCATTTTAAGTTTAAAGAGCAGTTCAGCCAGAAATTAAAATTCTGTTATAAGCTCATCCTCATGGCTGTAAAAAGCATAATGTCGCTGTCCTTCCGAACTCTCGGATGTCCAAATACGCTGTTTTTCAGGAAATTTAAAAAACACTAGTTTTTAAAAATACTAAATATTGTGTTGTAAGTTGACAAGCACTTTTTAATACATTTTATTGGTTAGATATATGCAGAACCAAGAGACAAACAAAAAGGATGACCAGTAATGGCCCATTCACACGGTACGCGGTGAGAGGTGGAATTGCCGCGAGGCAGCCGCCTTCTAAGCCGATGTGGCTGCCTCTGCCGTTCACAAAAATATTAAATATTTTTATCTTCAGCTGCGCCTGCCGCAAAGAGCTGTGCCCGTGGAAGGATTTTGGTAGCACGAGCACCGCCTCTGCTCCGCCAACGAAGCGACCCACTTTTTGCCGCTTACCGCATGCTTCTCTTTGAAAATGAACCGGACTGCCGCGAAATATTCATGAAATATGAAAATACGAGATTTCAGAAGGACAGCAGCGATATGACTTTCTTACATTGAACACAATTGTGACCCTGCCTGTGAAAATCCAGCTAAAATCTTTTTTTTTGTGATTTAGTGTTTTCTACATAAAATCATCCTACATAATATAAAGACCATTGTGTGAAAATATAACCTTGACATCATTAATATTGATTGAGTAAAGCCATGTCAAAAATTAAATGAATTTTTAAAATGAAACTAATCCCATAGTTAGGTTGCGACTTTAGACAGGGTCACAATTGTATATGCCGGCCACGTTTTACTACATAATGAAAGTGAAATGAGACTGAGCTCTGTCTAAATAACTGTTTTCATGATAAACAGTTTGTAACAACATGACGTGAGTACCCGAGGCCAGAATTTTCCTGTTTGGGTGAACTGGCCTTTAATGTCCATCCAATGTTAATTAGATCAGTAAAGGACACTGAAAAAGCACAATGAGTTCATTTAACTCTGACGCACAAACCACAACACTACAGCAGCACAAAAATAGCAAAAGTGACTTTACTGGAAAACGCTTTTAAGCTCTTTTACATTGTGCCAGGCTGTCTTAAACCCTGCTGCTCTGCATTTTGCACAATTCACAATCCAACCACAAGCATAACTCTCTAAACAGAGACGTTTTATAATGTTAATGTATCCATAAAAGTTTCCATTCGACTTTCTATGTAGTATTCAAAGACAAAGTTGTCCAGTGATTGACAATCAGACTTTATAGTCACATCTGACAACTTTACACATTGCTGAATGTACCGTTTACCATGAGGTTACAATTCACAGCCGCCAAACCACTTCAGTATCTAGGAAGCATCATTGAAGTTGTATTTTCACCCAATGCTTGGGCAGATGTTAGAATAATTATTGCAAAAATATTCATCTGGAACTCTTAACGTACAGAGTACATTTGAAAGAATAACAAGCGCTTTTCCAACACGACCCGCATCACGGTGTCCATTACTGACAGTTCACTGTGTTAAAATGCAGTAGAGAATGATATTAGATGATGTAAGTTAAAAACCTAGGTAATATTAAAACCGGCAGGTAGGCTAACCAAAGTCTCTTGGCAATCGGTGAGTTGTGGTGTGTTCTGAAACTTTTTTTAATGTTTGGAGGATTGGGTATGATGTTGTTATGGTGAAAATGTTGTCCAAGAAACTCATTGTTGGTTGTCTTGTACAGTCATTGAGCTGTTTGCCTGAACTGAACAGCAATGAAACACCTGGTTCAATGAATTCAAGCACTTTTACAATGTAACTGTTCAGCCGTTTAGACAAAAAGCTGATTGAAAGCAGTTTGCTTTGTTTCTTCACAAAAGAGGAATAATAAGTTGTAAATATGATTACATATATATATATATATATATATACATACATATATATATATATATATATATATAAACCTGAGTAAATAAAATGTATGTATAAAGAAGTGGCCAGATATTGTCTTGGTTTTTTGTCATTGACACAAACAATGGTGGTAAAATGGAGATTAATTAGTAGAACTTTGGTCACATTGGTCATACTTGTAGCGTTGGAGGTCTAGTAAATACTTTGGGAAGTGATAATATCATGACTATCTGATGTTTTATCTATGTTGCCTAAACCCCAGAATAGTTTCAAAGAACAGATGGCTCCAGTCCACTTGTTTATTGTCACGTACTTCCAAGATTTCCGCTGGAACATTAAGTCTTGGTTTTAGTTACAGGGGTGAGTGACGTCAATACGTAAAAACATTGTTGGGTTTCCTTTAAAACATGTCCAAGTCACAGAATACAATTGCAGAATACATTAAGATTCTAGAGAAGAGTGTCTTCTGGAAGAAACTTAGTCAGCTGTTTCTTTGAACCGTGTTTCATGGCTTTGGAATAGAAATTGGACCTGCCCAAACTGTTGCAACAAATTAGAAGCACAACATCCTTTAGATGTCATTGCATGATGAAAGATTTGTACTAGGATATTTATTTTCTTTGGAATATTTATTTCCTTTGGAATAGCTGAATCGGTTTATTTGATGGGGTGACCATATACTTTTGGCTATGCAGTGTATAATTTTACTTCCCATGAAAATGAGTTTTTGCACATTCACCTAATGATGATCTCACATTGACAATTTCTGCATCTCAGCATTCTGTGGTCAATGTACTCATTACACTTTACCGTAATTGTGATATACTACCGGTCAAAACTTTTAGAACTTTTGAAATGTTTCTCATTTTCTTAAAAAGGTTTTTAAGTCAAAAGAGATATTTTGAAGAATTTTGGTAACCGAACAACAGCCCATTGACTTGACTTGGTTTTGTGTCTGTGGGTAGGCCTAACGTCATTGTTTGGTTACCAACATTCTTCAAAATATCATCTTTTGTGTTCTGCAGAAGAAAGAAAGTCATGCAGGTTTGAAATTACAAGAGGGTAAGTAAATGATGACAGAATTTTCATTTTTGGTGAACTAACCCTTTTAAGTGTCTGAAATTATAGTTTCATATAGAAAAATATAATTGTGCAAACAAACATTTTTGTCATAGCAAAGCTGACGTTTTTTTATAAAAATGCTTTGAGGTGGATGACTTCTACTGAATAATGAAGAAAGAGCAGCCAATAAGAACACAGAATAGATGGGAACTCCTTCAATATTGTTTCTAGTTCCTGGAGCTGCTTGATAAAATGACAAGAGAACATTTCTTTATATTGAACTTTCTTTTAAATGTGTTGGATATGCTAACTTTACTCTGCTAATCCATTATTTATAAATTGTGTAAATTTGAAAAGTGTCTTTGACGGTAAATTTAACCCACCAGTGTGAGATACTTACTGGCACACACACACACACACACACGTGTGAAAGATATGCATTGTGTGGTGTCGACCCCGCTCTAGCTTTAACGCACAGCTTGTCTTCTCTGTGGGAGGAAATGACGCATTGGGTTTAGCTTTAACCCACAGCCCCTCGATTTTTTTATATAAATATAAAAGAAAAAGCTTATCTGTTAAAAGCAAAAGCAAGTGGAAAAACAGACTCTATGTTGATATTTGATGTGACACATGCAGGTTCTGATATTTATATCTTCCCTTAAGCAGCATGAGTGATGCTGAGTCTGAAGTTTAGACTTTCACGATATGTTTTTTTGGCAGCCCCAAGTGTTGACCAGAGAGAGGCTCTTACAGGAGTGATGTCGCAAATGACGGGTGTAGGTCGACAGTGTCATTTAATTTTCCACTGAAAAGGTCATTGTGGGAGTATTTGATAACGTAGGAGGACAAAGCAGACGACAGTTTCAGTTTACTTATGATGTCATATACTATGTCAGTATATTTTAGTAAAATATTTTTCTTGGATTTTCGGTCAATTAGTTGTTGCCCAAGGACTGATTTCTGTAAATGAGACTGAGAGACTCTATAGAGACTAAATAGAGAAACTGGATGACTCGGTAAGACAAAAAGTGTATTGCATTATAATCACTTGACATTCGTTTTTTGCCATTTAGTATATTTAAATGCTACCTATATTATCTTGCTTAAAAATAATGGAAAGAAAATCAGGTTACTCAAACCAGGGAAATGTGCCAATGTTACAGCCGCACCCCCTTGAAAATGGCCCTGGTCTCAGGTGAGCTGCAGAAGTATGATCTAAGATGCCCACTTAGTTTTGCTGGAGCATCTGGAGGCATATCTGAATCTGATGGGGTTTCAAAGACAATAAATGTAACACTTTCACAGAGCAACTGTAATTTCACCCACCATTATTATTATATGCTGCTTGTCATATGACACCATCTGATCTGAATATTGGAAGTTACATGAACATTCAGGTAAGTGTATCTTGCCATTTTGGGATATTATTCATGTTTTCCCAGCCTGCGTTCTAACAAGCAAACAAATTAACACTTTAAATCACTTTTTTCTGAAAAGTGGGGGGAAAACGAATATGTGGATGTGAATCACTAAGACAATGAAACACGACCATCAGAGGAACTTTTATGAATGTATGACTTGTTTACGATGTAACTTTGTGTTTCTCCAAAGTAGTCACTGCAGGGAAATGTCAAATTCAACTTTTATTTTTCTTTAAAATGTAAATGCTTTATAAAAATGTCTTTGTTTGTGGGTGTTTTCCCACACACGTGTCACATACTTGGATAATGACTTCACAAGCACCTGATTGTTGAAAAAGGGAAACTTTCGTCTTTGCTATCCCCATTCAAGTCCCAAAAAGAAGGTAGGGATGAAGACAAATGAATTGCTAAATTGTGCCATATATCTATATTCATACAGTTTGCCATTCAACGGTTACATTCTGAAACAGTTTACACAGGTGTACGCAATTCATTTCCCTCCGAATTAAGTCGAAATGAAAAGAAAGCACGTTCAGGTAATCCAAACGATCCGCGTGAGAAAAGCTGTCGTTTAGTAGCGTCCCTCCGGGACCCCATCGACTCCTGCCTGGTTGTTCCTTACCCCGTTAAGGAAAGAGAGTATTCTTAACTCGTGAAAATTCCGAGCTTAAGTTCTTTATATTGGACAGCACGCCAAACTTTTTACTAGATTACCATCTCTGGTGGGTTATTTGAGACGTGTACACACGATGGCGGTAATAAAAGCGGAGAACAGTGCCAAACTACAGAGGTAAGGGAGTGACGTAAAAAGACAACGACACCGGTAAAGACTAGCACGTCAGGTCAGCACTCCTTCGACACTTAGTCACGCCCACGGATGTATGACATATTTGCGCACAGTTTGAAATGCTGTGGTAGTGGAAATTCTCATCATTGTATGCGTTTGCAGCGGTGGAGGGTGGAGACCACTACATTGGAAACAGTAAGAGAGAATATTATTGAATTTTTACATAATTCATATAGGCTATATGAAGTGTATATAATGATTTATTATCGAACCTATTGTTTGAGTTATTTGACCTGTGTTCTACAATACATTACGTGCTACTTTTCAATTTAACCATTTTAAACCGAATCTGACTTATTTACTGTTTGTTCTTTTGGGGAATATGTAGGTCATATATAGGGCTATTTAAATCAGCTATTAGTAACATTAATAACAAAGCATAATTTTAATATTTTTAAATGTATTTTTTGTTTAATTTATTATTATTATTACTATTCCTATGTAAATGATGTGTCATTATTATGTGTACACTACGCACATTGTGTGTACATTTGCTACTGTGTAGTTATATGTAAATTAGGTGTCATTCGTTATACTTGTAGAGAAATGTTTACTGTGTAAATGTGTACAGGAAAATGTCTATCGTAAAGTATTCTAAAGCAATAAGCCCCAAGAAGCAGTGGGTTACTGGGGTATTTTATAACGGCTTAGAACTCGGCTCAGCCAATCAGAATCAAGGACCAGAACTGACCGTTTTATAATAATTCTTTGTTACTTGTAGTCTACAATTTTGGTCTCATATATGTCATAATACCATGTTGGTCAGAACTGCACCCAAGTTTTTCACCTACTGTTGCACTTGTGTATATGGTTGAGTGACAATAAAGGGATTTGATTAATTAGTATTAGTTTTAATAAACAAAATATAGAACAGCAAATGATCAATTCATTATTTTAATAATGGTTTATTTAACTGACAAATTGTTTTTTTTTTGTCATTGTACAGGACGACATGCTGGTATTTTTGCACGGACTGTGTTATATCTGGCTAATACTGGCTGGTCTGGTGCCCTACACTAAATGTGCAGACTCTGGCTGTGATGACTGGACTATTTCTGATCAAGATAGTCAAGATGTGTGCTGCACGAAATGCAAGCCAGGTACAGTCTATGGCTATACCATTCTGCTTTCCTAATATAAAATAGCTGAACGAATAATCACAAGCTGTTTGGATGAGTGGAGAACAGATATTGCGCAATGTGATGTGTTACGTAATCTCAAGAGGTGATGCTGATATATTCCTAGAAAACGTGTTATCTGTATTTTAAGAAGACATTTCGCAATCTGTGTTATTTTATGCCCCAGTTTGAGAAATTTAAAGGAATATTAAAGATGCACAACTGAGATGAATCATGTATAAGTGACCAAGAAAAAGATGTTTCATGATTTTGAAAGAGCCACATAAAAGGAATGTGGTTTAGCACTCAAAGGGAAATCCATGAATTGTTTTCTCCAAGCAGAGTGATTGGTTATGGCTTCCGCAATTTAAAGTGATAGTTCACCCCCCAAAAAAGCCCATTCACTTCTATTGTATGGACACGGAACCAATGCAAGTGAATGGGCGCCAGTTACCAACGTTCTTCAAAACATCTTCTTTTGTGTTCTGCAGAAGAAAGTCATAAAGATAAAATGATATAAATGATAACAGAATTTTCATTTTTGGGTGAACTATCACATATCGTATTTTGAATAAAGTGCGGTGTAAAGTTTCCTTTAAAAGTGACAAAGCATTTCTAGGTTCACTTACAATTGTCAATGAACATTTAGATCACACTGTACAGAAAAAGTCTAGACATGACTCTGCACTGAAACTTAATAATGTCAGATAACGTCATATGTTTTTATATGTGGTTGTCGTAACAGGGAACCGCTTGGTGAAAGTTTGTGGAAAAGACCCGGCATTGCTTTGTAGACCCTGTGAACCCAACAAATACACGACCAATCCTAAAAGTTACTAGTGCATGTTATGTACCCAGTGCACAGGTATGAGAGTTTCAGCTTTACATCATCCTTGCACACTCAACAATAACAATAAAACGAATGATACATAATGCGCAAACATTATTAGTGAACAAATGACTGTTTAGCTCATTGTAAAATGTTAATGTGAATGTATTTTTCCTCAGGTCCACAGTTTACACTTAAACCTTGCAATATCACGAGCGACACAGTATGCGGATGCAAAGCTGGATATCGGTGTGGAAACGAGAGATGCTCTTACTGCGTTACTGAATGCAAAACGGGAGAAGAACCTACAAGATCCCGTAATAATTTTGTTAAACCTCATTTCTGACCTTCACCTAAATGCATTTAAATTATAAAATGTCGAAATTTCCGTTTAACACTGTGCGACCGAATGCTTGCAGGTTCCTGTTGGAAATGTCCAGAAGGAACGTTCAATGACAAAATCCACAGTATGTGCAAAAAATGGAAAGAAAGGTATTGTTCAGTTTGTCTGGTTTTCATTTTGTTATTAGACCAGTTCCTTATTTCCTAGAATAATCTTCAGTACATTCAATCTTTTTATACTTTTGCCTGTATTCTTTAGTTGTCCAAATGGCCAAATTTTGGACACCAAAGGAAATGCATTCAGGGACCATGAGTGCATATTTGACAACGAAGTAACGAACATAAACAAAGACAAAAACACAAAATCAAATGAATACGAAAAGAACAGCATAGACAACTCCTTGCCTGTCGTGACTGGGAAAAATCAAGGTACGAATATATCTGTGCTCAGCAAACAATAAGCAGTGGATTTTCTTAGAAACTAATTTTAATTCTTAACAGAAAGACATGTTTTTTGTATCTTGTAGACAAGATTAAATGGATTCCAGTCTGCATTGCTGGAGGTGTGGCGATGCTGGCCGTTCTCTGTTTCGTTGCGTCAGTGACTACATGTGTTAAAGCACGGAGCAAAAAAGAGAAGCCCAAAGCTGCTACGTCAGACCAAGGTACAATATGAAGAACTCGTTCATGATGCATTTACAAAATAACCATCCCTCAATGACGTCTGAATTCTTGATTTACTTCATTAATATCTTTCAGAGCTGTCAGAAGAGTCAAGGATTGTGGTTGTGGAGCAGGAGGCCTGTAGTTTTCACCATCCACAGCAGGAACAGGGGGGCAGCTCAGAGTCCATCAGCACGCAGGACTCTGAAAGTAAACTCATAGTGTGACTTTATGGGACAAATTATGACACTTTATTTTACCGGGTGCTGGCAGCATCTTTCAGCTGGTGTATTTCTTAATCGATCAACGACTACAAGTCGAGCACATTTAATGTCAGAAGCACCTTTACTTGCAGAAGGTCTTAATGTAGGTGTGCAGTAGCGTAGAATGTCGACACTTTCTGAGAGTAGGCGTCATGTGTTGTTGATTGCGTCATATTTTGAGGTCAAAACCCCCCTGAAAAAATACCCAGGTGGGCTTCCCCAGTTTTATTTAAAATGGTGTCATTTACCGTCTTTAAATCATCGTGTTGGGTATCAGCAGAGAGTCTGCTCTTTGTAAATGAGGTTCATCAAGTCAGACCATTGATGATATGGAGGAAGTGTACGCAAAGATAGTAACATGATTTTTATGTAGCTTAACTGATAGAGTGGTGCTGGAAAATACATACTAGAATCACAGGTTTGATTCCATGGCTATGCATTCATTGCATACCTCAATTGTCATGTTTACATGTATAGTAAATATACATTTATGGACTGCAATGTCTTCCCTGTATTGCACAATAGTATGTTATACAGCTTGTTTTGTAATTTGTTTATAATTTTGTACTGCACATTTAGAAAATCTTCCAATCTATTTTTGGGGGGAATTTGCCTGAAGGCAAAGTCTTACAGGGATATATTTCAGAGGTCACTAAACCAGTTGTTTAAGGGAAAACTCCTTCACATCTAAAACATTGAAATGTGATGGGATTAACCCAGTTGACTCACTGGGAGTTCCAACATATCACAGGTCACCTGTAATCTACCTGAACATATGAATCAGATGTCAAATCAATCATCTTGCAGTCTAGTTTCGCATCCTCCCAGGTCTTGACTAGGAATACTGGAATCATGTTTTAACAAGTCCATGAGTTTATTATATACAGCTCCAATGAGATTTGTTGTCATGGTGTTGTAACAGGAATATGAATGGCAAGAAACACCCCGTAGTAATATGATAAAAGCCGTTTAAAGGTCACCCCTATTGTATGTGAATGTCAACATGCCCCACATAAAATGAGTCATGTGCGTAAATGGACACGTCACGAATTTATTGTGTGACATTTTGAAACTTGATTAAAGATATGTAATTATCATTTTTTGTTGGTTTATCACCGAGTTTTATGATGTATTGTTTGCACAAAAAATAAATGTACCTCTTTCAAACAGAAACTAAACAAAATCCCTAGAGGCTCAGACAGATGTCACTTTCATTTCGGGCAGGGAAGCGGTCTCTTTGGGACTCTTTGATTTCTGTGGTGGTTCTTGCATAAATTTACATGATGAATTTACCGGGAATTAGGGAAAGTCTTAACCTCTCTTTCCCAAATTAAGCCTAAAAAGCCACACTATTGCTAATGTAGATGTAAAATTTTTATTACTGGTAGTGATGATATTGATATTAAACATATATATTTTGTGTTACCTGTACAAAGCTTGCTTAATCTTATAAGCACTGAAGAACCATAAACTCTTTACACATTATATACACTATGCTGTCAAGTACTGATAACCATGAAAATACATATTGGTGCCACTCGGCATGAGTGTAAAAATATTATATATATCAAATTGTTGCACTTACTCCAGCCATATTACTGACAGCACACGTGGATTATGCGAGCGAGCGACCAATACAAAGAGATGTTTCTCTTAAACTATTAAATATAAAGAATATGCTTTTTAAACTTCGAGGTTTTGTTTTTGCTTCCGTTACAAATGCCAAACAATACTTGAAAATAAGTGGAAATAACATTAACACTTAAGGTGAAAACTCAACAACTTAAGATTTGAGCAGTTCCTGAAATACAAGTAAAAAATGTTATTCTAAAAGAATCAATCTTTAGTTTACTCAACCATATAGTATCACTTTAGGTTTCCAGATAGTAGTAATGGGAGCTTTCCCACCGCAGCATCATACCAGCTGCAGAATAAAACTGAAACAACAAAAACTAAAGTGTGAGAGTGTGACCATGTGTGACCTTGACCAAGTCCAATGGTGGTAACAGTAGCATTATCTATAAATAGCTGTATTATCTGGAGTGTCCCTGTTTTGCTTAAGAGATGCTGATTAAAAAAAAAACATCCCACAAGAGAAGACTGGAAAGTCCCAAACGACTGGGACCTGCAATTTATCTTAAATATGTAATGAGTATATATTCAAAGCTGCCGGACATTGATTTGTCCTTGTCCATTATCACTGCTGCTTGCAATTCTCTTTCTGCTTAAAATTTTCTTTCTTGTCCTTCGACTTCACTCGTCCTGGTTTGTCATTATGTCGTTTTGTAGGTGGCACAAATGTTGGTTGCTCCTCTATAGGGTTACACAAACCTACTTGTTGGGAACCTTGATTGGCTCCTGTGAATAGAACATGATTCATAATTAAATAACTTTTTTATTGAATTATTAGAACAGCTATTAAAAATAATACCTCCCTACCATTAATCTCCTTTCTATGAAAGGTGGGGTCCAGATCTTCTGCAACATTCCTGGTGGGTTGTCTGTTGCAAAACCAGACAGGCAGACATTGAATAAATGGTGCTGTATCTCCAATGGTATACACTAACCCGAGAGAGAAAAGATAAAGGGACTTACGCTGCCATGGAAATGGGGCTAGAGAGCTGATGGTCTGCTGTGAAGTCATCAATAGGTGACTGAAGCTCATCAGAGCCCATTCTCTCTCTCTGCAATGTCAATAACAGAATTCACATAACTGGAACTGATGAATTACTTGAAATATCCAAAAGAACCCAAAGAAACCCATTAGTTGTGCAATTTGGTGACAATCTTAATCTGGTATGAACTAGATTTAAAAGATCCCTTCTTCCGAGGTAACATTTGTCAATACCAATGAATCACGCGACCAGTTCATGTGTGTAACCAGTTCAACAGCACCTGCAAGATGGTCTACTAAACTCCTAGGAAATCAACCAACCAACCAAAAAAAAAACCCCCCCAGCTCCAGAAAAAACATTCTTTGTAGCTGAAGTTAGTCATGTATCAGTCATTAAGTGGAAATTACAGTGAACATTAACATTCCATACCACCCTCAAAGTGCAGCTAGTGGGCCTACCTGTCTGTCACAATGTGCTCTCCTGTCATACTCAGCCACAGTGTCTCTATACTCCCGTCTAGATCCAACAGAGTCCAGCTCAGCAGACCTCCGTTTAGCCTTGATCTCTTGTTTTTGTATGAAACGTGCAATTTCCTGACAGACATAAAAGTAAATGATGGCTATGAGTTACATGGGGTGGGAACATAGCCCTCTCATAACATGTCTATTAAACACTGCTTACCTCATCCTGAGCGACCTGGGCCATTCTGAAGTCTTCAGGACACATCCCTCTGAGAGGAGAAGACCCCTGCTGAGTCTGCGAAAGAAGAGAATGACCTAATGTGGCATCTACACTCCAAACTAGATTTTGGTCCTTTTTTATTGCCATTTTTATTGATGGTGATAGACAAAGAACTGGACTGAGTCACCTACACGAGCAATGTATTAAACGCTAAAGCCCTATTTGGACAAGACAAATTGTAACCCAACTACGTCATTTAGAAAATCAGAGTTACAATCGTTATCCGCCAACGTCTTAATTTACTGATTCAGATGAGACTAACATCTGTGTATAAGTGTATACAGATATGGGATTGTAGAAGGTCACATGTTCTGGATGCTTGCATCGTATATGGGGAAACCCAATAAAATTTACTTTAAAATTTAAAATGACTTGGTATAAATGGTAAAATACATTTATTTATTGATTGAAATATTATTATATAATAATCTAACTAAAAGAAATGATGAAAAGAAACTAACATGATTTTATAGAACTGTCTGTTTATATTTACTTTTATATACTCAGTGGGCTTATTATAAGGAAATTATTGGGTGGAGAATCTTTCAGTGTATTTTTAGAGTTTCTTTATAATGTTTTAAAGTCGCTGTGACTAGTGTTCATCCAATAAAGTTTACGAAAACCGAAATCTATTTATAACATCAGTTTCACTTTTTTCCCACAATCTGAGATTTTGCTCATACTGGCAACCTCTATACGCTGGTAGATCATAACTATGACATCACATAAATCTAATCATGGAAAAACCCTGATGTGTACCTCTGCAGCTAATCTCTCCTCCTCCTGAAGTCTGCGAGCCAGCTCCTCATCGAGGAGTACCTGCTCCAGCTCACCCAAGTCAAGAGCCACCGTCCCATTCCTCCCAGTGTTTCCTGTTAGGGGAGAAGAGCACAGCTGAGGTCAGCCAAGATTAGAGATAGACCTGACACATGGTCATTATCACCAACCTTCAAAACCACCAAAGGGGGAATTCCCTTTTCACAACGCAGGATTAGTTAAATTACAGTCCTGAAAATAACACACACAAATGACAAGAAGAAAAAGAAGAGCCAAGCCAGAACACATAAATCAAATAGAAAACCAAGGCGAAGTTTGGAAGAACCAAGAACATGATACATCTAGGTACTGAGAGATAGCAGAAGGATTCAGTCTCATTGCATCACAAAAAAATGTTTTCCAACCACAAGACGTACAAAGAAGGCACGCAAGGATGCAGAGGAGTTCTTGTTTACTGATTGGAGATAATTGGAAAGCAATGAGCAGATGTAGGGAGCTCTTAAAAGCCAGGGGTTTGGGGGGCTCAGCTGGGGGTCTGAGCTCAGAAGAGGTTACCTGCTCTGGGGGAGAGGCCACTGCGTGATTGACAGGTGCTGCGTGATGGGAGTCTCTCAATCCCTCTCACCTCCATCTCCTCCTCTGTGCTCGATCTCTCTTCCTCAAAGCTTTGCCGCTCACTTTGGCTCCGCCTAATTCTGTGTTGTCCAGGGTAACGCCTATGATCCCTGTCAATCGTCCTTTCCTCGGTTAATGAGCGAGCTCTCTGACGCTGGTTTCTGGCCGTCTCCCAACTCTCGGCCTCCCTTAAAGGGCCAGGTCGCCTCACTTCCGTCTCTATCAACTGTGTATGATTTAAAGGCCTTACCCTGTTAACTAAATTTGAATCATCCTGGGTACACGTTCTGCTTCCTCCACGCATCGATGTCCGTCTGCTCAGCCTGACATCGCCATGGTAACTACGTCGCATTGAGACGTTACGCCGAAAACCCGGAGATTGAGTCTGCCGCTGGTCCCCTAAACTTTCTCTAGGGTTCAGGTGTTTGTCCCTCTCCCTACCATTTTCATGTAAACTATAGCTGTCGCCATGGTCACCGTTTATGAGTCTTCTCTCATCCAGAAAATGAACGTGTCTTTCTTTGTCCCTCTCCCTACAACTCTCCTCACGACAACAACCGTTTCCCTGCCTCGTTCGGCCGTGGAGCCTCTCACCTCGGTCACCCCGCTGATCTGAGGCCTGCTGCTTTTGTTTCAGTATCCTCTCAAGTTTATAGACGGGTTCGAAGAGTTCGTCCTCAGAACTGGGGCTGAGGTAGCCTTGCTCGCTCATATCATTCCTTATGAGCTTGATCACATCTCCCCATCCTCCTGAGAGGTGAGATGTCCTGCTTTTCTGGCTAACGGAGCTGCCGCTTGTTGTGCTCTTGTTATCTTGATCTGAATGACTTCTGGAAGGTCCACTGTAGCTGACCGCCATTCTCTGCCCTACCGTGGAATAGCTGCGGTCTTGGGACGCTTGACTCGTATTGGTTAGGGTAGGCATACGCTGGTCGTCCTCAGAATCTGAGTAGGGGGGTGATTGGGAGCGCTGCCGCCTTCTGGTTGAAGACCGTTTGTAGTATCGATCCTCAGGTGTGTGAACAGCCCGAGGTGAGTATGGTGGAGCACTTGAGGTCTCTTTAGTAAAGCCAACCATGCAAACACAAAGCAGGGGATTTGGGGAATGGTTAGAGCTCAGGAGGTGGCAAGTACACGGTTAACACATTTGAGCATAACCATAAAGCACTATTTCAAGTTAAAAAAGGACAAATAAACCATTACGTCATGCACTAAATGACAAGCACAGAGGTAAAATAAAGTTTAATGAAGTCAGGGCGCGGTTAGTATGTTAGAGTTGTAGGTGCTTTTGGCCTTGACCGAGTTTGTTTTGCAAAACAAGCATGAGAAGCTTGCCAACATGAACAAAGGCCAAATTCAAATGAAAGACCGCCATTCATGTCCATCAACTGATAACAGCAAAACATCCTGCTATATACAGCCCAATATGTGGTAAAAACGTGGTAAAAATAGCTGGTGGCACACAATATGAAAATGTGATGTAACCATAGAAACTTTCGAAAAGGAAATAAAACCTAACTCTACATGATGTCATGTCTTGTGGAGCTTAATATAACCCGGTGAAGTCACTTATAAATGTCATATTGTTTCACAGATGTATTGAAATGAAATAAAGGCTTCTGAAGCTGGACAGTTTTCACAAGGAGGATATGTGCGATACACTTAAAAAAAAAACACAAGACATATCAAAGTGTCAACATCAAACTTTCCACATTCACATAAGGTCAGATGTTAGCATGAGAAGCAAGCATATGACTAGATGAAAAACATTCGGCATATGACAAGACATCATTTAACTGGTCACAATATTATGACTGTCTAAATGTCATGTTGCGTTTTCAAGTTACTTATATTCCTGAAAGGAAGAAAAAAAAAAAATATCTGAATATAGAAAAATATTCTGTAGACCGTTTTGCAATACGTAAATGAAACTGGTCCAGAAGCACTTCCCATTTCAGTTTTTGTTTTTTTACACATATGTATCCTAATTAATATGAAAATATTTAATTCAATTCTAAATGTTCTGTTGGTTGTATTTTGTACTAACACTTACGTGTTAAAAAAACGGAAGTTGTGTTGTCTACGCTTTGCATAATTGGCTAAAACTACTATTTCTGTACTTCATGCTTGGCTTCTAAATAGTAATAAATGGAGACCTACAGTTTTACAAAACCAGATGTTTTGCGGGCAAGCAGACAGACACAGAATCTTACAGGCCCAACACATCCTGAGGCTCTCACGTTAAAACAACTCATAAAATCAACTTTAATAACACAAAACACAAGACGTTTTATTTTACCTCTAGCATCTCTATTTTGGTAACTGCCTCTGCTTCTGATGCAAAGCTCTTCCTCTTCCTGTATCCTTTTTGCTATTTCCTGTGTACAAAAACATAGAAGATGAATAATCCGATGTTAAACTCTTCATATTTAGGAGGAGGGGGCTGTCTTTTAATTTTGTACAAAAACATTTACCAGAAACATAAATTGTGTGACTACACAAGGCCAAAAAAAACACACACCGAAGCCTGGTTGGAAAAAATAGATTGACAGTTACTTAGTTATGACACATCTAGGTGAAGTTAGGACGAACATAAAATTATAACCCATGAACCCTCGGCCAAGGCGCCCACACATCAGCGGAGGGGAATTTCCAAGCTTATGCATCAAAGACCTCAAGACATGCCTGCTTGTAACGTCAAAAGCACACCTTGCAGAATCTTTAAAGGGCTACGTGCTGCTGTGCTTGCAACAAAGCAGGAGAACGTAAGGCACAATTTATCGTATAACTGCCCACAATGACTTACGACTTTCCACTGACTGTGTACATTGGACAGCTGTACAGTAATAGGTAAGCTTCTGTTTACTACCATACCCCTCTCATTACTGTACACAAGTGAAGCCTATCTTTAATGAGGAGCCCACATCACTGAACTACAAACACGTGGTAAAACTATGTAAAAAGCAATAAATCACTGTAATATACATTTACAAATAAGGGTACAGTATAGTTGCTGTAAAACTACCAGCTGAATCACTAAATGGTTAGAAAAAATGAGTCACTAATGTCTGCAGTATTGGTTACTGTTTGAAAGACTTTATTATAGTATTCCAGCTATGTTATAAAAGACCGGCCTTTTAGATCTTTTCAACAACAATCATAAAATGTATACCACACAGAAGAGCCGTAACTGAGAGATACCAAGATTTAGGACATGTGACCAGTAGATGGCAGCGTTCTGCTTAAAAGATTAAACAAACACATTTGAAAAACAATAACTGGGCTGATCAATCTGGATTATCAGGAAAATTAACACAAAGGGCCTAAAAGTCATGATATGTACACTTGCAGAGCAGCAAAGGCAAATAAAACTTGGCAATACAAATTGTACATGATTTCCAACTTTTACCCACATAACAGCCTCCAAACACTTGGCAAACTTCATAAATAAATATTGCTGGATTTTCTTTTAAAATATTAAATAAATCTCTGTCTTTTCCACCACTGCAAGAACTGAAAACATAGTTACAGTAGTTGCCAGCTGGCTGGTGATTTTATAGGGAAATGTAACTAATGGATGCTTTAAATTGAAACATTCTCAAACAACTTTAACCCCACTGGAAAATTCAAAAATGTGTCCAGGAAGACTTACACAATTTTCCTCCAGAACTCTGAAACAAAAATATGACGCACGATGTGCCTACAGTACAGACACGTTTTGGTCTCTTGTCTTCTGTCCTCTAGACAGATTATGGCTCACACCGGGACCAGTTTCTGGCTAATGGGGTTTGACACAGCACACGTCTACCAAAGCTAATCCTGCACCTAACCTCTCAGGAAACCCTTTAGTCTTGTTTGTGTACACAAAGGTTAGAATGGCTGGCTGAGCTTTATGTTGTTATTAAGTGTTCCTGCTCCTGTGTCTGTCTGAGAGGACAGCAGGCTCCAGAAAAGCGTGTGCAGGTGATATTTAGCACACATCAGGCCTTCATTAACACAGAACTGCAGGGGTGTAAATATGTATAATTGATGGAGTGGAATGACATTAAATGCAAAATGGGAGACTAAATCTTGCAAAATATTGCACATTTGATATAATTTTCAGAATTACAAGCAATTATTAGACATACAATAAGAGGTGAAAGATTATATTTGATCATAATTGCTGACTTTTAATATTTTCCTCACATAGTTTTTATATGTCAAATACAAAAAGAAAAAAAATCTTAATCAGTATTATTTTATTGTTTTCTCATAAAACACATACTTAAAAAAATAGGTTTATTTGAGAAGGAAAATTGTGTGTGATAATAAAACTTCCATTTGTTACATTTTATACTATATCTTAAATCAAGTTTAACAAAATCCTTCTAACGTGATTGGCACATTGTTTTTCTTGTTTTAAGGATAATTCTCACTATATATATACTTGTATAAATGCTTCATTCATTCATTCATATTTGGTTAAACTTAAAGGGATAGTCCACCCAAAAATTCTGTCATGAATTACTCATCCTAAAGTAGTTCCAAACCTGTATATATTTCTTTGTTCTGTTGAACACAAAGAAACATAACTGAGATTTCTGGGGCACCATTGATTACTATTGTATACGTATATTTAATATACGTTCTGTTATACGTTTTTGTTGTGTTAAACAAAAAAGATATTTGGAAGAATTTAGGAAAACAAACAGTTACGGGGCAACTTTGACTACCATTTTTTGACTTCCTCAGAAATGTCAGTTGCTAACATTCTTCTAAATATCTTTCTTTGAAAAAAATGTATTTGTTCTGTTGAACACAAAGGTTTGGAACTACTTAAGGGTGAGTAATGACAGAATTGTCATTTTTGGGTGAAGTATCCTTTTTTCTAACAGAATATTTAGGTAGTTTTGCTAGAACTTAAAACAAATGCTTATTTTTGCAGTGCCGTTGGCAGGTTACAAGTGAGAACATTTCTGCAGGGCCATAGAAATCTGGTTTACAAACTCATAGAATATCTTAAAATTCAAAACCTAACAACATGATTAGACTGTTATTGAAAACAACTTATGAGTCAGCAGGTATTGCTGACCCAGCCCAAGTCAGATTTTCATTATAATAGTGTTGTCAGAAACTGTTTGCTTTGCACAGTGAGTCAGTTTTCTAATTGCTGATCCAACAATTTTCAGCTATTACACCAAAGCATCCAAGATTCCCCACATCCAAGACACTCCCCAGAATGACTAATAACTCTGAACAAAGAGCTCTTTAATTGAGTTTATCTACAACATCTTTTAAAAGAAAATAAACCGTAATCAAGCTAATTATTTTGGCAGGTCTAAGAGTCTTGCCTGTACCTATTGTAGTTTCTCACAGACTTTAAAAGGCAGCATGCTACCCTCAAGAAAATACATGTATGCTCTATTGTACCAGTGAGAGTTTTATGGCCACACCAACACAAAAAAGCTGCTTTAACATTTATGAGACGCTCAGCAGAAAAACGGTCCATGTTCACTTTTATTTTTTTATGTGTTAGGGTTAATCATGGCTCAGCTATGAGACTCGTGTCTCGCTGTCTCATTCCCTGCAGGGAATTAAATGCACCTGGATTTGATTAATACCCAGTGTGAGCGACTGGTCCTTCACATCATTGCTCACTCTTGTGTGGTCTCTGCTAGTGGTGAATCAGCCAAACAACATCCCCGAGTGACTCATTAACTACGGGTTCATTCGATCCATCAGACGAAGCAGTTCAGAGGTGTGAACGCAAAACAGGATGGGTTTTTACAGCGCCTGCAGTAAAATTACTCACCTCGTCTTCCACCTCCCTCCTCCGGGCCTCCTCAGCACAGCGCTGAATCTCTTCCTGAATCATTCGTGCGTATTCCGAATCACATTCATCCCTAAGAGTGTGAAAAAAGTTATTACTAAATACATATTTATCTGATAAAAATATATTTGATTCTTTACATGTAAGGAAGGGTGTCACATTATAAAACAACTCCAAGTGGACTTTAAACATTATCTGTCAGAGAGAGGTATTTAATAGAGTAACTTTTAAAGGGATAGTTCACCCAAAAAAATCTGTCATCATGTTCTCACCCTTTTGTCAATTTAAACATGTATGACTTTCTTTTGTCCGCAGACCACAAAAGAAGATATTTTGAAGAATGCTGGTAACCGAACCTGTTGACTTGCATCGATTTTATGTCCATAACATTTTAATTTTGGGTTAATAATAGAATGTAATACTGGTGTAATAAAAGTATAAGAACGTCATTCAGGGTCACTGTGATCTTACAGTTGGTGTGTGGTCTGCTGCTGAAGGAGCCGCGCCGTGTGCTTCTCTTCATCCTGAAGACTTTTGGCTACACGGATGTCCTTCTGCACCAGCTGGTTCCTCTGAACATTAGATGTATAGTACTGTTCAACTAAAATGACAAAAGAGCATGTTTAGTGTTATTTAATCGTAACATTTATTTCCAAACATTTGATTTGGGAAGCAACGTGGCAGAATGTTTCATTAAAATAAGGTAATAAGACCTTAAACTAACAAGCCAGAACCTTGTAAACATGCCTTGTAGACATGACCTATAAAATAAAAAAAGTGTGAAGTCAGCCAATCAGATTAAAGTTAGTCAGATGAAGAAAGTACTTGTTCTGTGCACCAGACAGTCCGAGAACAGAACGGTCTGATGCTGAGACTCGCAGGATATTTCCATTAAACATGTTGATTTATTCACATGAGCGGTCTTGTTACCTTATTCATTGCAATGCCCTTGTAGGTGTGTGAAACCTTTAAACGCTTACAAAAGATGAGTGAAAGTGCCAAAGCTTCGAAAATAGTTTTAAGCCGTCATTAACATGGCTTAGGTGTGGTAGATGAAATGAGAGAATTGTAGATCTTACTCTCTTGTTCCTGCAAGTTGTGTGCTAAAGCTCCATCCTCCAGAACAGCAAAACACTGGCACACTGTGAGAAAAAAACAAGACAAGCAGATATTTTAAAAAAGAAGAGAAAAAGATTCACAAGACTTTTTGTGAGATTGTTGGAAAGCTTCTTGTGATCTTTCACCAACGGTCTATATTTTAAGGGTACTTTTAGGATATCTGCAGTGTTTCAACCATGAGCTTTCAACATTCACGCTGAAATTGGAGTCAGACTTGATGTCTGTGGAAATACTGACAGACATTCATAGAACTTTTACAACTACTGTATACTGTTATTTCATGTCTTTTGTGGTCATTTCAGGTTCATTTTATAAAATAAATCAATACTTAGAGTGTTTATATATACAATATTTTAGAAGACTTCTATTCTAAAACAAATTTCAAAACAGATTTTATCCCTTTATAAAATCCAGAACTCTTTTTACTAATTTTAACAACGAGGCACTCGTGTTCCAAACCATAATAACAGTCTGCAAAAACAAAATCTGACCCTGGAAAGTTGAAAAGAGAATTACAACTTGAGGTTTTGGTCCCATGAGTGTCACATTTCATTTTAAATCCTGTGTTAAAGGATCAGTAACAAGGCACACTCTCCATTACTTTAGAGAGATTCTTAAAGGCAAAATAAAATTGTATCAAAACTTTCTTGAAAATGTGCGCTTGTGGAAGTCTAAGGGGCAAGACATTAAGGTTTAAAAGTAGAAATGTAATGCATGTTTGATCAAATACAGCCACGGAAAAAATCCGCATCTATTGACAAAGTCATCCAACAGCAATGTAAAAGACTGACAGCAAGACACATGAAAACTGTGATAAAACTCCAGGTTATCACATTAAAAAAAAATCAATTTTTCCTAAATACATACAAATATTATTGTTGTATCACTTAAAAGTGAATATGAACTTGCTTTCTTTGCAGTATTTGAGGTCTGATATACATAGCTTCTTTTCTGTTATTTTGACCAATTTCTCCATTTTTCATTTTCGGCAAGATGCAAATAAAAACAATAGTTTTGCTTGAAATTTGGGAGAAATATTGTTAGTAGTTCACAGAATGAAACACTATCATTATCATTTACCTAAGAAAGAATACTTTTTCTAAGTATTCAGAAAAACTGAAAATAGTCTTTGAGATGGTCTCTTAATTTTTTCCACGGCTATATATTTTGTATTACAAAGTGAGACTGAATAAAAAAAATGAACCACATGTATGGACTGAAAATACTGTCAAGTAGACACAGAAATAATAAAATCTTCGATTAATTCATCACTGCTATTTGTGACAAGACTAGCTGCTCATATGAAGCACACTAGAGCATTAACAAAACCAGTTATACAAATAAACACCATTACACCAACTTCTTGAGATTCAGAAAATAATTGAGATTATTTGCCAGATTAATTGTAGCTTTTAAAAAATGAAGTTCAACGTAAATTGTTGCTCTGCTATCGGTGTTATTAAACACTGCGTCCTGACAAACACGTTCTCTTCGGCAAAACATTAACATATTTCTGTGAGCCGTCACTCGGACCATCCGCAAACCTCGCACACCACATTCAATATTTCCATCCAACCTCATTTAGTCAATTGCAACCTTGAGGTCAGCTATTTAAAAGACAGTTGAGAGACGGGCACTGGTGAACAGAAGCCTGTAATTGACAAGTCACAGACTGGGCTTTATCACTGGTGTTGTGGTCAGGACCAAGAACAAAACAGACATTGAAAGCAGTAAAAACCACCCGCCTCTATGCAACCACTGGATTCACACTTAACACTTGAAACTTAAAACTGAAACTCCATGTGACCCTATGCTTTCCCTCAGGATCCCTGAGCAAATGTGCTGAGATGTAGTAGCATTACAATAATAGCCTACTGACTTCAGCATAACCTTTGACCTGCACATCTGGTGGAACTCTATCTATAACATCAAACATCAAAATGTCTGGTGGGGCGAACTTACCGACCCCCTAAAAATGTAATCGCAACGTCAGAGGATTAATCTTTCTGTTAGATATCCCTGATGAAATGAAATGCAAAACAAATCTATTCCCTGCCTGAGCATTGTGATAGCTTGTATCACGTTACACAAGCACTTAACAATATCCTCATCCATCTACACACAAACACACGCTGCACACAGCAGTAACAGTCTCCAGACGCACCAGCAGCACAGGACAGTGCAGAAAAAGATAAAGAAGTCGAGTGGCAGAAGAGTGATGGGGTTCGTGGCTGAACGATAACAGAAACAGCCCGTGCTTCTGTAGACTTTGGTTTGTTTTGTAGAGCAGCCAAGAAACTCTTAGGGGGACAGAGCACGACAAGAACTCTGACATCAACAGAATCAGGCTTTAAAAATATTATGGGATCCTAAAATATATAAAGGATGAGCAAAGCAATTCTTTGTATCTATACTACACAGGTTTCCTATTTTTTTGGTCAATACAAATCAATTAAAGGTCCAGTGTGTCATTTTTTGGAGGATCTGTTGACAGAAATGCAATATAATATACATAACTATGTCCTCAGAGGAGTATAAAGACATTACATAATGAAGCGCTATGTTTTCTTACCTTAGAATGAGCTATTTCTATATACGTACACAACAGGTTCCCTTGCATGGAATTCGCCACATTGTTTCTACAGTAGCCCTAAATGGACAAACTGCTCTACAGAGTGCATTTCCTAAGTATGTTAACTCCTTCGGCAAAGAAGCAAAAAAGTGATGACATTAGTCCAGCCACCGTAGTGCTTCAAAAGGAAGGGGTGGAGTGGGCAGTTGGTTGCAATTCGCAAACTCGCCACTAGATGCCACTAAATTTCAAATCAGATTCCAAATGTACTGTTTATATCGCTCCTGTCTTTCTAAACCCTCCTATCCCTATATTTTGTGATTTTTATTTTTTGCCAGAAATAATTATTATTAGTCACCCTTTATGTTTGTTACTGGCTTTTGCGAATTTCTAACCAATAAAAAGGTATTAAAAAGTTTTTGTGGTTGTAAATGTTAACAACGCGATCATTTAAAAAGTACTGTGTTTTTACCATTTCCTTAAAAACAGTGAATTTGGATGCCTGAGTTTCTGAAGGACAGTGATGATCTACATCCTATATACATATAACACAATTTTGCAACACAATAAAAAAATCATACATGTATCACATTAGGTTTTTTTGAATGGTGAGAGTAGTATGGCAATTCTTTTTTGTCTAAAGTATTATTCGAAATCTCAACCACCTTTAGCATGTTAGCTAAACAAGCTATAGGACACCATCACCAAAATCTGGTCTAAACATCTCATCCAACATTTAAAAATCCTGGTCAACACAAAGACACAAGATTTGATATGTTGATCAGGTCATAAGTATTTCTATTAGAAAAACACAATAGCCTTTTCTGGAACTTGTTTGTTCTAACTGTGCAGAAACTGATAAGACCGCTCTGCTCCTCACTCTGGAATTCAGCCTTTAAAAACAACAAGAGGTCTACATGATACGGCAACACTGAGGAATTCTGCTATGAGGAGTCCGTAACAACAGCAAGATGTTCTTGTTCTCAAGTCTCCAAAAAACTGAAGAGGCTGGACAGTATAAACACTCACAGATGCCGAATCTTCCCACGCTACTGAAATGATCCTCTTGAAAACTCCCCTAAAATTTACTCCTAATTCTCCATGATAGCATAAGCACCTGCTAACCCGCACTGAATAAACACTTCTTATGTCACAAGCTAACCTGACCATACGTCCTGCAGGCCCGGTTCTGGCTATAAGCAGTTTTTAATGGCTGACCTCGGCATCCAAGTGAATCGGCTGGAGAGAGGGTGTGGATCATAAGCCGTCAAACTAGTTTTACAGAAGCTGGGCTAAAGAAACATGCTCATATTTCAAAGACAAAGACAAAGTGGAACACGTACGTGAACACAATATCAGACTACGGAGTTGAGACAGGAAGTCAATGCATCTTAAAATGTAAGAATTTAATTTGAGGAGAATTATAAAGTACCACTGATGGAATATATGTTAAGGCGTCAGTCAACGATTTATAAACCTATGTTTTAAAGTATGAAGAGGGAAAGGGTCAGTGAAAGGGGTTAAAGTGCAGAGTTTCTCTCAAGGGGGTGCAGAGACATACCTTCCAAAGCATGTCACACTACAGTATATGATGAGAACTACCAGAGTGAAAACATCCATGGGAACTGATAACTGAGGGAAGACAAAGAGCTAACAGAGAGAGAAAGATGTTTAGTAAATATAAATAAAACACAGTTGCTCGCACATATGTACAACAGTGTGGACATGAGATAACTGGTTGTTGCAGATGGAGTGAAGGTCTAACAGCGCTTTGTTCTACTGCCAGTGCTTGTTTAAGCGTGCACATGAAATGCAACACAATGAGAGCATTGTGCTTGGAATGAGAACGGAAGGGAAATCCTCACCAACATTCCCCCTTCAAAAGAAGAACCAGCTCAAACCCCATAAACAAGATCACTGCCTATGAGAAGATCCTAGACAAACAGGATCATGTGGACATCATTGACATTACCAAGAGAAAGAGCATGGCCTTTTGTTAGCGAAATGGAGATATAAGCAAATGTTAATCAGATCCCAGCTTATCAGCAAGAACATGCAGAACACAGAATATGACAACAGAGCAAGACATCCACAATCTCTCCATCCAAGCAGGAATCAAGCAGTCCAACACAGTGCCCGGAGAAAAGAAACTCCTGCATGTGGAGTTTGGAAATCTTATAGCACAGGGTTGATCTTTCAACGCCGAACAGCTGTCTCTAACACACACATAGAGTCAGTTACATCGCATCCATGAGCAACACATGCAGTCTGAGTAAATAGGAAGCCAGTCTTACCCTCCTGCACTCTGGGCAGGTTGGATTGATCCACCTCCAGCTCTGCCATCATTTCTGCTCAAGCCATTCAGGTCTGAGAACAGCAGCACCTATTATCATAAAAGACACAGTTCAGTTAAAAGTGAACTTACAGTCTAGTTCAATTCATTTAGTCACTGCACGTCTCTACATAAAAAACTGAATTAAAAGAGAGGATTGCGTGGAAGCGTTTTTGTCAAAAAAGCTGTTCAAACATTTACACACCACAAACATTGCATGAAGCATGTTTGTAACAAAAATAATAATTTACACATAATTTAATAATATTAATAATGACAATACTTGTGTTGCTTTATGGGTGCTTATTTTTTGGAATTATTTTTTATCTTACTGTATTTCAAGACGTGATTTTCAATGCTATGCATTTCTCTTTACAGTAATTCTGTTTTTATATCATTGTTACAGTATCACAATTAAGAAGATATGAATGTTTACTCTGTTCGAGTTCTTCAAAAAAAACACAATTAAACGAGATTATAAATGAATTTAAGTTAAATCATCCTTCAAGAATTCACATGTTAAGAAAATTGTGACTTAAGAAAATAAATGCATCCATTAACTAAATCTATCCACTAAATACATTACTTGTACATGTTTATTTAGATCTTTGTTTTTATAATGCATAAACGAACAAGGAAAAAAACGCTGTGTGGAGACAAAACACATGACGATACGAGCATACAACAGAAGTAATGCATGCAAACCACACAAAAGCCAAACAAAGCGAAACTAAACCAACGAAAACAAACCAGTAAGTTAGTAAAAGTAAGATGTGAAAATGATTGAGGACTTTGGTAGATGGCTATCACGTCTTTACGATTATCACCACAACGATTCATAACGCCAAAATGCAACACTTCTCTTTAAAGTATTAACTATTGACATAAATGTTACAGTTGTACAGTACGGAAAACAGTGTCTTACCTGCACTGCGCTGCGCTATTTACTTTGATAGAGTACAAACGCTCTTTTGTAATGCCGAAACGCTACTTGTTGCATACGAGAGCTATTCGAAAGAGTTTAATAAGCGCACACTTGTATTTGACAGTGTTTGGAATAAAAGCCAAAATTGTAATAAAACAGTTTCCAAGTTTCCACAACGCACGGTCTGTTTTTGACAACGAGACAATGGTATGAAGCTTCCACAGGGATGGTAAGCGAGCGCGGACAAACTTCACACACATTCCCTCCCTCTAAACACACTGCGCTCATTACGCTACACTCCTTTGTCCAATTACAACTGTTCGTAAATCATGGAAAATTATTTAGGCTACCATGGCTTTACTACAAAATAACACCAGAAAACCGTTAATTTTCGTAAGGGATTTGCAGTCAGTATATGATACATTTTAAGTTTGCATGTAAATATTATTATTGCACTCAAACGCGTTTTATTATCGTAGGCTATAATGCTCCTTAGATATGTATTCATTTACCCAAAGTTTTTTATTAGGCTATTTATATTTATAGAACAAAAATAGTTGTATATATCCGTTTATATTTTTAAGGCTATTATTATATACTTTTATTCACAATTGTGATATGATATTCTGCCTTCTTATGGCATTACGGACAGTGTTGGGCAAGTTACTCTGAAAAAGTAATCAATTACTAGTTACTAATTACATATTCAATAGTGTAATGAGATTACTGTACAAATTACTCACTTCAAAAAGTATTTAATTACTTCCCAGATAGCACAATCCATCTGGTTTAGGTCTATTTGACGTCTGCATTTACATCTGCAAGACATCTTAAATACATAGTTTGCTCATCTACAATACGTCTCGGAGACGTCTGAACGTCTGTAATACGTCTGCTAAAGATCTGGAGATCTGCTGCTTAAAAACATCTGCTAAACATCTTAGAAAGAGCTGTTGTGCATCCATTCTAAATCATAAACATCTTACAGACATCTTCTAGATGTCTATATGATGTCTAACAGCAGACATCTCCGAGACGTATTGCAGATGAGCAAACAATGTATTGTAGATGTTTTGCAGATGTAAATGCAGACGTCAAATAGAAGTAAACCAGATGTATGTGTGCTATCAGGGTTATTACTAATTACTTTCTACATCCTATATCAACCTTGATTAGTTAAGTGATTCAAGCATAGACATGAAAGGCTCTTTTCGTTCACTCAAATAAAGAATATAAAACAACAGAAAGTAGGATTATTAACTGACCAAAGTATAACAAATGTGAGAATTATACATTGAAGCACGGATTTTAAAGTTAGACTTTGAATTTTGATGTCAATTCCACTATTGCACAAACACATTTTACACAAAGTTTTTAGTTTAATTACATCCGAAGTAATTGTAATTAAATTACAGAAAAAATATGAGTAATCCCTTACTTTACTTTTTCATGGGAAAAGTAATTAAAATACAGTAACTAATTACTTAGTAACTAGTTACACCCAACACTGAATACGGACCTCAAGGGCGTAATGCGGACTGACTGGGTATATTGTGTGCTGTGTTTTGTATTGTAGGCTACTACATTATCCTGGATCTGTACAGTATGTTGTGTGATGTTGTATCGTATTGTATTGCATATTGCATGTTTTTTGTGTTGGAAGCAATCTTCATAAAACTAAAACTTCAACAAGTGCAAGTGCAAGGCAGGCTTAAATAAAAGCCTCTCTTCATTTCTTACGTCAGCTCTGTCCGATCATGCGCCAAGCTTTGCAAACGTCACTTGTGCATCAGTAATACGATTAGCCATTTAGGTGCAAATGTCATGCTCTTCTTACTGGCGTATAAAGTTTATATTGGTTCTTGTAAGAATCTGTGACACATTTTTCCTCTGTAGACACAGTTTGAAGATAAAACGTGACAATTAATGCCTATTTTTACTTGACTATAAAGATAAAAATGGACATATATAGATATTTTACCTGTAGCCTAAAGAAAACTGAACTATCAAGATTCACTATTATGGTAGATCTACATTTTTATTTCCTTCTTATTGCCGACAGAGTGTATGCCTAATAAATAATGTTATTTAAACTATACGATCTAAAAAGGTTGTGAAATATATTTTCATCCATTTTTATGACAAAGTGACTTGACACTTGTGGCTAAATAAGATGGGTGATACAGCCAATTCATAAAATCATCCATTTGTTTACTGCACTCTGAAAACTGATAGATGAACATTTGCACACCTGGGTTCCCCAATATATAAATTCAGTAAAACTGTTTTCTTCATGGACAAGATTCACATTTTAAAATAAACCTCTCAATAAAAAAGGTAATTTATTATATGATCAATTTAGCTTTGGCAGAGTGGGGTATATAAGACGTGATCCATTCACTGTATTCACCAAAACTCCAAGGCCTGATAGAACTTTAAAGCTTCAGCAGAGATGATGTGTAACCTGATTCTGTCCTGCTCTCTCCTGATCTCCTGCAGTCATCTGCTGGCACATCCCGTCACAGACACAGCTGAGATGACCTACGGCAGCTCTGGTGAGTGAACCCAGACATTTTGAGATGTTTGGATAATATTTATTTTATTTCACATTCTGACCTCATGGATAAGCAATGCTTCTCTCTTACAGTTTTAAGAGTGCACAGAAATCTGATATTTTCTGATAGAAATTCAACTGATACCCAACAACAGAGGACAGATAGCACAATGATGCTGAGTTATAGCTGATGAAATGTGTGTATGTTTGCTTCTGTAGATTCAGTGGAAGAGGCTGGAGCTTTCAGTCCTGATGATATTTCTGTCGCCGATCTCAGTGATCTCCTGCAGAGGGCAACAGCAGGACATCCCTCGCTGCTCAGCAGAGAAGGTGAGACTCACTCATAACCTGGACATTTATTCCAAAAATGTACAATTACACCATCCTTCAAGGCTCAGGAGGTTAATTCCCTTAAATCTCTCACTTTGAATGCTTTTGCGGTTCCATGCACAGGTATCAAAACGTCCGGGCAGATTCCTAAAAACGCTCTAAAAGAGGTACAGGAAAAAACACTTTGAACATGTACAGTAAATACAGTTCGTCTTGGTTTTATTGATGTTTTGTTTTATTGATCTTTCTAAAGGTTCTGCTAGAAAAACCCCATCGCCTCATGCCTGCCAGTTCTCTCTGGAGCAGCAGGAGACAGTTCAGGAAGAGAGGAAGCAGCGCAGATTGTTTCTGGAAGTACTGCGTTTGAGAAATACTGTACGTGAGCAGTGACATCATGAGAAGAGTGACAGGGCTTGTAAAACCTTTTCATATACACAAAAAAATTGCTGTACTCGTATATTTATATTGACATCATTTATTTGTTTTAAATAAGCTCATTATATTTTCAACCCCCATTTAGGTTTCACATTTACATCCCTACTTACATGAAACTGAGACACGCAAACACATACAAGAGCAAATACTGTATAAACAGGACAAACATGTAAACATAGCAAACATAGCTGAAAGAAACCGCTTGTGTACATTATGTGGACGCTTAAGATAGTTTTTAATGTGCCTTTACATTTGACTAATATCCAATACTGGAATATTTAAAGCCAGTGACAATATTGTCTTTATAGGAACGACCACAATAGCTGTGTGTAAAAACCTCTCCAAATAAATGCAAAAATAATATATTCACACGTGTAGCTCCTATTATTTCATCATGCAAATAGCATGCCAATGAGATTCGGGTGTTTGTCTAAACCTGCTGACTTTGGACTGACTGATTTACACCTGATTTGAATGAAGCATTTTCACAGTTCCTCATACTATCCTTTAGCCTTGAAGACTGGACATCCACTTTGCCGGAGAAGAGAAACGGTCTCTGGATGCGTCCAGGGACTTACTGACCACACAAACAAGAAAAGCCAAAGATATAAGTCATATACTGAATCACATTAGAGAACAGTGTTAATAATGGATTACCTGCTGTGGACTCTTGAGGGTACGACTCTGTACACCGATACTCCTAAACGCGGCAGGTATCTCTTCTCTAAAGTCTCCTCCTTGGGCAGCAGGATCTCAGATGAGCCCATGGGCTCTGTGTCGGGTCCTTCTTGACCAAGATTCATAGATCTAAGGATCTCGACCAGCTAACAGCACACACAAGCAGTAGTTAAACTGGAAATTACTACAAAAATGATGAAAAGGCAAGTCTTTAGTTTATGAAAAGACAAGATAAGATGAATCAATGGAAGAAAGTAAATGTAAGTGTACTTCTCTGACAGTGTCTGCAGCATTGTGTACAGGCCGACTGTCACCACACAAAACACACAGCAGCAACAGACAGAGTGATATGCCAAACCTCCCCATCATTAAAATTGATCTGTAAATCAGCAGAGAATCATAGGAAAATACATACAATTCAGGACAAGTTAATCTATTTAGTATGTGCATCTATCATATTGCATCTATCGTTTAAAATCAAACACTTATAATAATGTAATGTACTGTAACACATACAAGCAAATAATAAACTGAATGGAATATTACAGACAAATATAAAGATTTTCTTACCTGACTGCTGGATTTCACAGGTCGCTCTATTGTACAGTGAACTGAAGCTACAGCGGGGTCTCACAATTTATATCATCAGAAGAGCATCTCTGACCAATAACTATGTGCTTGGATCCAGAGGGCAGTTACCTGGCCCATAAACCCTGCCAGTAACTGACCTCATTACTGTCCCCCCTTTCCGTCTTCAATAATAAACCAAAAAATGCATCCTCAGCACAAACATATTTGCAGACGCAGCAGATGTTTCCTGTTATCATAAGCTTTTATTGTTATCAAGCAATTTTATTCGAAATTCGTGACCACACAAAACAACTAACCATTAACTATAACCATTCGTCTAATGGCTCCCTAGACCAGAATAAAAGCCAATATTTGTTGATCAGTCTGGTGGGTTACAGCAAATGAGAGTTATGGGTAACACTTTACAATAAGGTGCTATTTGTTAGCAATTAGTTAATGCATTAGCTAACATAAACTAACAATGAACAATACTTCTACAGCATTTATTAATATTAATCCATGTTAATTTCAGCATTTACTAATACATTATTAAAATCAAACGTTGTCACAGTTAACATTAGTTAATTCACCATGAACTCACATGAATATCTGTATTGACATGAACTAACATTGACAAGGATTAATAAATGATGACAAATTAAATTGTTCATTGTTAGCTAATGTTTGCTAATGCATTTACTAATGTTAACTAATAGCACCTTATTGTAAAGTGTTACCGAGTTATGACCTTTAACCTTTTCATATATCACCACAACTGTCATCAATGTGTGCAGAATCTGTTTCAATAATGAATTCAATAATTAAATTAAAATTAGAAATTTGGGGATTTTAGCGGCATCTAGCGGTGATATTGCGAATTGCAACCAACAGCTCACTCCACCCCTCCCTTTCGAAGCACTAAGACAACTGACAGAGGAGAAACATGTCGTCACATTTTCGCTTCTTTGCCGAAGGAGATAATGTATTTACGAAACACGCTCTAGAGCAGTTTGTCCATTTAGGGCTTCTGTAGAAACAACATGGTGAATTCCATGTAAGGGGACCGGCGGTGTATGTAGATAGAAATAGCTCAGTCTAAGATAATAAAAACATAAAGCTTCATTACGTAAGCTCTGTATACTCCTCTGAAGACATAGTTATGTATATTATATTGCATTTCTATCAATAGATCCAAAAAACTACACACTGGACCTTTAAAAAATATAATTAAAAATTCAATAAAATATTATTACATTTACTCCATAATGTTTCTTGATGTAATAAAGATACACAAATAATCAGTGAAATGAAAGAACACGCGAAACCAACTTTCTTAAGTTTTCCCCTTTTATTATTTTACAGCAGAGAGAATATAAAGCATTCAGAAAACATCTTTCATATTTTAAGGGCAATTCAAAACATTTTGCATGGCTTCAGCAGCTGAATTCACTTTTTAAACATCCATCAATTCAGTGACTCTTTAACATGCACAATTACAAAAATAAACCGTTCAAACCCGGGGAGGAAGAAAACGAAGACATAAAAAAAGAGAAAAAGTCGTCAAACTCAACAGGGGGTTTTAGGAAGGGAGAGGGCTACATAATTGATAAAGACAGAGAGAAAGACAGCTAGAGGAGAGGAAAGATCTAACACTAGTTTAACATGCAAAGTGTAGAGCGCCCCATGTGTAGCTTGTAATAAAGTCAGGGCCACTATTTTCAGGATTCTGAAAGGGATGAAAACGTGCAGCTCCGTGAAGGGTGTGTATAAGCGCTGTCCTTAAACTACTGCATTCTAATCTCACAATACTGGCATTTGCATAAGAGTCAGCTACGTGTGTCCAATACCTCACCATCCCTGTTAGGTCTACAGGTCTCCACTTCAGGAATTGCTTATTGCTGTGTGTCCGTGTGTGTTAAAACTAGCGGGATAATTTCAAGGGCCTTGTTTTCCAAAAGGCAGTACTTTGTGATGTTACAGAAAAACGAAAGCGTTGAGGTATCTCCTGTGGGCTGAGCTGTGATACCATTAAAGCATTCGAGACTTGAACCCGTATGCAACCGGATGAGGTTATATTTTCAGACGTTTACAGTATCAACTACAGCTGTCCTTATCTTTTAAAGTTCTAGTTTATCTATGGCTATAGTAAGTGTTGTGATGATGACTTTGTTTCGATATTGTGATATAGCACATCCATGTCAGTGTGTTTATACAGTGACTATATGATCTGGAGAAGCTGTATGGGTTATGCATCATATGATACATCCATGCTTATTTACACATTCGTAAAGACCTATTCCATTTAAATGGGCTCCATCGTTCTTGTGACGCTCTTCTGACAAAAGAGTTTTAGGGACAATGGGATTTCCTTAGGTATGCCAACTCAGCTCACATAGTTGATAAAAAAAACTAAACAGCATGACAGAATCACAGTAATTTGATCAGAATGGTCTGGCTCGTTTCCCAATAAGCAGCAGCTAAATCTCAAGCGACCCGCTCTACTTCCCTCCTATTTGGCACCTGAGTTAAGATACAAAAGTGAACTTGTTAGATTCACACCGGAGGTTTCAACTGCACTAGTGCCACGGACACTTCGACGTATGGACACAGTTCTGTGGTGTGTTTTTGTATGAGGTACGCGTTTCTTGACCTGTTTCTGTAACGGTGACGTGAAAGCAATTCGAAACGAAACAGGAAGCCAAATCCTATTCGAAAGAAAGATTCCCGCTGCCCTGTAAATATGAGTCATTTGACTGCTTGTCCGTTAGAAGCCCTCCATCTTTCGAAGTTCTGCAACTCATGAAACCAGCTGCTTTACAGAACAGCATTTCTTCAACAAGTCTACCCGACTACCAAATCTACAAAAATAAGCATGCTTTGGGTGCTGTAAAGCCACCCGGTTATCTATGTTACCCATGCAAGCGTTATAAGACTCGAGCTGCCACCGCAGTGCATTAGCTGACAACCTTAGCTGTTATCGGAATGGTGAATGCAAGGCAAGAACCGCAGGACTGAAATCCACAGCCCTCGGTTTATCTGGCAGTTCCAGGAGAGGACGAGAGTTATGACAAATCCATAAGCCCATGACGCAATAACATGAAACACATGGAGAAAGTGTGGACGAAGGAATCTGAGAATTACGTAAAGAAATGTGGAAAATTCAAATCGACAATTCATTTCTTGCTAATGCCAGTTATTCCCTTATAAACCGTACATGCGGAATACTGCTCGCTATGATCAGGCACTTCCAACATAAGAATTTAAAGATCGACAGATCAACAAAGAAGCAAATAGAAAAGATGACAAACACGAGGGAACTGAAATGTACATATTTTGTGCATCATCAATTCAGATATTTACTGCCTTTATCAGTAATCCCTTTCAAGGTGACATAACTGGAACATTTACAGATCTTTGGAGGTCTATCAGCTCCTTGACAGAAACGTTTTAGCACCAAAAGAGCTCCGTTTAACATGCATAACAGGAGCGCTCTTTTCTCGCCTTTTAATCGGTGTGCGTTTCGAAAGAGGTCATTGACACATTTGTTTCAGCTTCTACGTGAGAGGCATGAACCGTCATTACCGATCCACATTAAACAGAACACGTAAAGGGATAGTTCACCCAAAAATGAAAATTCTGTCATCATTTACTCACCTTCGAGTTGTTCCAAATGTGTATACATAACTTTGTTCTGATGAACAGAGAGAAAGAATTTTTGAACACAAAAGAAGACATTTTGAAGAATGTAGGACAGCAAACAGGTCTGGGGCACTTTTGACCACCATTGTATTTTGTCCTACTATGGTAGTCAATGGGGGTCGAGATCTGTTTGGTTATAAGCATTATTCCAAATGTCTTTCTCTGTGTTCATCAGAACAAAGACATTTATTCAGATTTGGAACAACTCGAAGGTGAGTAAATGATGACAGAATTTTCATTTTTGGGTGAACTGTCCCTTTAATGCTGCATAATGCCGCTGTGAGGTCCACCAAAAAACAAAACAAAAAAACAATTGCAGTTTGAAACACATACGAAACACGAAACAAACAAATCAACTAAATGGGATATGTGATAACCTTTAAGATCCTTTTTGAAATAAACCATCATCCGAGACCGTCACTGGTTGAATGTGTGAATATCTGTTCAGCAGTGATGAACTCACATCCTTTGTTAAGCAGTAGCATTCGCATTACTTGGCACCGTTGGCAAAAAGATTCTTGGTAGCCCCAAAAAACCAACAAACAGATGTAAACATAACCTTTTCGTCTAATGATCAGTTTGCCTTTTCTCCTACCTCATAAATACAATATTTTTCATAACTGCAGGAAAGTCATGCTTCAGCAAAATGTTCTTCTCAAGAACACTCAAAGGAAAATAAAATACTCTTATAGTGAAATAGTTTTACAGAGCATAGCCACTAATGCTTTTCGTCTTTTTTGTATCTTTGTTCGTTTTTGTCATGCACATACAGTAGCTTGACTTTATCCCAGGTATTTACACTATGTACAAACGATACAACCATACTTCATAGGCATTCAAACAAAACTATACAAATATTCAGATTTTTAATGCTAATCTGTTTGATCCCTATCAATGAGTAAAATAATATATTTCTAAAATACAATCCCGCTTTGATAAATGTTTTACTTTACGTACCAGCACCCCTCTTTATATACAGAAAACCGCTCAATTGTCAAAAATACGGGTTTGTCTAACCCCGGGTGTGGAGACCCTTCAAAGTTTGTCAAATATATCAGGTAATGTTTGTAACTTTTCATTAAACCGCATTAAAAAACAAAAGCTTCATTACAAGATGAAGCCTGACAGCATAAACTGTATAGAAGGGATACGAAACCCAAAACTTGCAAATGGTAAATTATAGTTATTTCTGGACTTTTGGAGTCTCCAGTACATTCAAAGAGTTTAAACAAATCAAATAAAAAGGCATTTGCCTACTTTCGAGCATGCATAAGACAAGATCTCTCTGGAGCCAAAGATTTACCTCTCTGTGATTTCATTGGGCTTTGTTTAACAACACAAATTAAGCTGGTTGTTGATCAAAGAATATACTTCGGTCATCAATTTCAAAATAGTTCAGTTTTACCTTGTTTATCATACTTCTTTGCCTGTCATCAAAATAAAATCACCCAAACCTCCTCATTTCTCTCTTACATTCATCAGATGCATCCTAGTGTAGCTAAAAGAAGACGGGTGACCACAGACCGGAAGAGGTTTCTAATACATTTTCTAGATGTTGATTAACGAATGTACAAAAAATGCACCCATAAACTATTCGCCGTTTTTGGTAACAATTTGTCCCTCTAAACAAGTCATTTTTTCTTTGAAAACACACTTGGAACAGGCCCGGCCATGTTTCTGTGTCGACTCCATATTTTGTCACCATCGATCTATCTTTCTCCACCTTTCATCCGCGAGCCACTGAAGAGCAAGACTTCATCCATCCTTTCTTCAAACGAAACACTTAAATAACGCTCCTCAAAAATGACAAATCAATCCATTAAAAAGTGCAAAAAATGCCACGAAGCAAATGTTACTCCTCCGAAAAACGGCATCCTTAAAGTTTGTTTGATCCCCGGCGGTTGGCTCCTTCCTTCATAGACGAAACGTCGAAGGAATAAAGAGATATGAAATAAATGCGGTAGTTTAGTAGCAGTAGTATCAGTCGTACAGTAGTAAGTTACAGTGTTCTTGCTGTTCTTTTTTCCTCTTGTAAAACATCTCTGGTTGAAACAGAAAAGGTGAACGGAAGAGTCTGGAGAGTAATGTCACATTGTGAGGGGGCTCTTCTGGACGCTCTCATGTTCCCTGGCCGTTCTTAACTCTCTCACTCTGAAAAAACAACAGACAGGCATTCAGAAACACAGATGAAACGTCTCACAGTCATTTGAAGCATTTATCTAAGAGAAAAGATGACTGAGTCTCAGTTAAAAGGAACACAAGGTCGGTTTTCAACAGCAGATTCTGCACACATTGTTTTCACTCTGAAAGTGAACTATAAAAGTTACAAGTTCAGAAACAGCGGGAGCATTTGATCGTATTTAAAGGCAGTAGTGTTTGACCTGGATTGTAGGTGAACTTCAAGAAAACCCTTTCAAGTCAACAGCAAACACTCCGTAACCCAGTGTTCTTTGCAGAAGTTCACTTATGATTTGCCCCATTTTCTTCATTACATCACCTTGTAAATTCTTTGGGAAGTAGATATATAGGACAAAAAGCTTAAAATAGTCTGCATTTCATTTAATATATCAATTCAGTCTGAAACACTGAAACCTTTTCATCTTGTCTTCTGTGACAAGAAACTTAAGTGGTCTGATAGATAGATAGATAGATAGATAGATAGATAGATAGATAGATAGATAGATAGATAGATAGATAGATAGATAGATAGATAGATAGATAGATAGATAGATAGATAGATAGATAGATAGATAGATAGATAGATAGATAGATAGATAGATAGATAGAGCGTCAGTTCCCACATATGCAGTAATACAGGATTTACATTCTCTCCAGTCAAGTCACATATCCCAGCATGCCTCTTGCAAAAAACAAGACCTATCATTGTCATCATCATGCAACAACATTTACACCAATCCACCGTCAGTTCTTCCATCCATCTTTTCCACTTTATCATTAAATCATTGAGACAGGAATAACGGGGCTTGTTTAATGTGGTTAGTGTATAGCAAGGTGCTGCCGATCACATCCGAGGTCTTTGATCTCAGGCATCTGTGCGTCTGGTAGCTGTCATGCAAGCAGGCATCAAGCAACAGTGATGGGGAAAGAGGGCGTCGGGGGTCTTTTCGTGTGTATGACGAGCGACAGAAAAGGGAGACATACTGAATCGCTTAGGCTGCACTCACCCGCTTGAATAGTCTATGGTCCATAAAGGGGCTTTGCGTTAACAGCAAAACGACACCAGACAGCTATTAGCACACAGCAGATATAATGATGGAGAGGAGGGGGGCAAGGAAAAGAGGAGCCAAGTGGAGGGAGGAGGAGAATCGTGTGCACCTCAAACTAAAACACTTTTTTTGGAACATTTTTTTGTGTTGCAGGTGAATGTTACGGCCAGTAGGGGGCGGTGTTGCAATGAGAAAATACCTGTGACGGCAACGTCTGAGAAACCTCATGATCTTGCGGGCGGCCTGGTCTTGCCTCTTGGTGAGCAAACTGCTTCTGAAACAGAAACACAAGCATCAATCTTGTACGCTACATTTAATTTTGCACATTACATCTTGTACATTAGCGAAATGTCTCGCAGGGCAAAGCTCAGAACACTTTGCCATCCGGAACAGATTCATAAGCGACGTTGGCTCACTGTAGTACATCAAACACAGGTTGATATCAAATTTGGACCGGCGTTATGGGACAATCATTTATTTCAGGGCAATAAATTGGAGTGCTGAGCTAGCACAATGTTTCGGAAGACAGTGGAGTTATGGGTTGTACCTGAGTTTGTGCTGGACCAGCGCGCTGGTGACTGTTCTGCGGTGGGGCCGCAGCCTGCCGAACTCTCTGTAGCTGCGGTAGCATTGCTGGATCAGCACGGCCGCCCGCCGGCTCTGTTGAAACTTCTTCTGTTCGTGGTAGCTGCGGAACTTGCTCTGGATAAGGATGGCGGCCTGCGTCATCTTTTTATAAAGTGCATACTGACACACACACAGAAGACAGAAATGACTAAAAAGTAATTGATCCTTTGATATTCACACAATACAATACACGGTGATCATGAAGATGTTTATGATACTTCAATGGCTTTAATTGCATGAGATAAACAACCAGTACATTTCTGCCCACAAAGGACAGAATTTTATTTGTTATTTTCTCATGGGCTTTCCGAGGTGACAACCCACTATTTTCTCAGGAAAAAACAACGAAATTGACTCAAGATACTAATCCACACGATAAAGGAGGTCTTGACTGTTTTAGTAACTCATTTTTGACCAAAAATTAAGTTACTGACGTTTGCCTTTGCAGGGCAGAATGGTTGTATCAATGAAATTTTGATAAATTTACTTTAAACAATTAAACATACAGCTGTGAAAAACATTTGAGACCAGTTTTGCCATTTCTACATGCACTGTGGCATTTCCAGTCCAGTTAAATTTCAACAAAAACAAACCTCAGGAGTGACAAGGTCACCCGACAATGTTGAAAGACAAAGACAAAATGCTTGAAAAGTGCATGAAAGATAAAAAACACTTTTCAATCAAATAGTCATTTTTTAACTTTTCCTAAAATACAGGTACATCTCAAAAAAATTGAATATCGTGAAAAAGGTCAATATTTTTTGTATATTAATATAAATATTTCAATTTTGATGATTATGGCTTAATCATAATGAAAACCCAAAATTCAGCGTCTCATAAAATTAGAATATTACATAAGATCAATAAAAAAGGATATTTTAAACAGAAATGTCAGGCTTGTGAAAAGTATGTTCATTTCCATGCACTCAATATTTGGTTGGGCCTCCTTTTGCATGAATTACTGCATCAATGCGGCGTGGCATGGAGGAAACCAGCTTTTGGTATCTTTGGCAGTGTGGGCAGGTGCCAAGTCCTGCTGGAAAATGAAATCAGCATCTCCATAAAGCTTGTAAGCAGAAGGAAGCATGAAGTGCTCTAAAATTTCCTGGTAGATGGCTGCGTTGACTGTGGACTTCAGAAAACACAGTGGACTAAAGTCCTCTTTTCAGATGAAAGTAAATTTTGCATTTCATTTGGAAATCAAGGTCCCAGAGTCTGGAGGAAGAGAGGAGAGGCACAGAATCCATGTTGTCCATGTCCAGTGTGAAGTTTCCACAGTCAGTGATGATTTGGGCTGCCATGTCATCTGTTGGTGTTGGTCCACTGTGTTTTCTGAAGTCCACAGTCAACGCAGCCGTATACCAGGACATTTTAGAGCACTTCATGCTTCCTTCTGCTGACAAGCCTATGGAGATGCTGATTTCATTTTCCAGCAGGACTTGGCACCTGCCCACACTGCCAAAGGTACCAAAAGCTGGTTCAATGACCATGGTGGTACTGTGCTTGATTGGCCAGCAAACCCGCCTGACCTGAACCCTATTGTCAAGAGGAAGATGAGAGAAACCAGACCCAACAATGCAGATGACCTGAAGGCCGCTATCAAAGCAACCTGGGCTTCCATTACACCTGAGCAGTGCCACAGGCTGGTTGCCTCCATGCCACGCTACATTGATGCAGTAATTCATGCAAAAGGTGGCCCAACCGAGTATTGAGTGCATAGAAATGAACATACTTTTCAGAAGCCTGACATTTCTGTTTAAAATATCCTTTTTTATTGATCTTATGTAATATTCTAATTTTCTGAGACACTGAATTTTGGGTTTTCATTATATGTGAGCCATAATCATCAAAATTTCAAGAAATAAAGGCTTGAAATATTTCACTCTATGTGTAATGAATCTATATAATATATGGGTTTCACTTTCTGAAATGAGGGACAAAAAATTGACCTTTTTCACAATATTCAATTTTTTTTAGATGTACCTGTACACGTTAAAGCATTAGTATTGTGTTGTTTAAATATGAATATGAACTTCTTTTCTGTGCAGCATTTAAGATTAAACATTTTGTTATTTAGACCAGCATGTCCCATTTCAATTTTCTGCAAATAAATGCAAATAAAAACAAAATTTACATTTAATATTTCAGAAAAATGTCAGCAGTTCATAAAATGAAACAAAAATTATACTTTTACTTAAAATAGTAAGGTAAATAGTAAATACTTTTTTTGCATTGGTCTCTTAATTTTTTGCACGGCTGTGCGAACACGTCTTTTCCCAACCTTGACAAAAAAACTATAATTCATAAACAATGCATGGAATGCTTAAAGAAATAATTAGTTACCTTCAAGGCTATCCATGTTAGCTTGTAAGGGGACAAAAAAAAGCATGACTTTGCAGTTGCTACCCTGACCTTTATGCAAAGAAAATATAATTTTCTATAACTGTCAATATATTTAATCATTTAATATATATTTGAAAATATTTCAAATAATACATTGTTAATATATCACAATACTCAAATATATATAATAATAATACTACAAGGTATAATACAAGGCATTGCTGCTTTTCATATACTAAAAAACATAAGCACTTGGCTCCAATATGTGTGTTATTATTTAATATATTCCCATGCATTTTTGTTTCGTTACTTTACATTCAAACAACATCAATACTGCAGGTTTATAATCGACTATTAAACAAAGCACCACCAAAGGCTTGTAAAGTCAGTGTCAGAGCATCTTAAAGGATTACCTGCTTGTACTTCCTGTAACAGCGTTGAATGACAGCGGTGGCTACTTCCTGTTGCTCGCGCAGTGGGCGTCCCTGCAGGGGGACAAGAAGAGGAAAAGGATTGGTTTGAGGAACTGGCAGCCCGCACATTGACAACACCTGGGAGACACCACTAGGCTGTCCACAGAGAGAGGGAATAAAGAAAAGAGATAACTGGGCTCTGGGGAGAGCGATGCGATAGACCCAGTCGTCTCGATTGGGCCCATCTGACACTGTGAGAGCCGATGTGAGCTGTGAAATCTCTGTGGAAACTCATTACAGGCAGCTGCAGGAGGCAGCACATTGCATTGACAGGTGAAGAAAAAGCAGGGCAGTCGCTCTTTAAAAGCCAGGCCATGCGCTGGTTAAGCCACCTTACCCATGCGGAAGCTGTGGGGAACTGACTACTCTGTGTGTCTATGAGGAAAACCCAACCATAGCAGGAAACAGACAGGACGCCTGACGCTTTTACCCACAAATACCAACCTAGAGCTGATGCTTAAGTCCTGTTTCTATTTCCACATCACACATCAACTCTGCGGTACCCGAGCCCTGGCCTGTACCTTGTACTTGCGGAAAGCAGTCTGCACCAGCCGTGCGGCCTCGTAGAGTTCCCTCTGCTCTGGGTCGGACAGGGTGAGCTGGGCCAGCTCTCTCTCCACCTTGCTGTTGGAAGCTCGGAGAAACTCACTCCACTCGGCCGGAGCGGGCAAAGTGGGCTTCTCAAACTGGCCCTCGCTCATGGGCGAGTTCCCCGGGCTCAGGCTAGGGTTGGAGGATGGGGTCAGGGGTTCGCTGTATATGGGGCTGAGAGAGAAAAAGAAACACAGAATTAGCTGGGATGAATGGAGATGTAATGTAAAACATGTTCTTCAAAATTTTTTAATTGAATGTGTGTGTACGCCAAGGCAAGTTCAGCTCATTGTGGCATCAATCAGAGGAAGCACCATGACTTATTAAAATTTGAGAAGCTCTGCTCAAATCGATTTCTTTCATCTCACTCATCACGCCACACTTGTTATTTCCGAAGTTTTAGCTGACTGCCTGCTAACCTCAAGTGGATGATGCTGGGCAGGTGTTCCACGTCTCCCAGGTAACTGGCCAGCCAGCTCATGGTGTTGGTGAGCCCACTGTTGTCCAGAGGAACGGACTTCACCGCTGGGAAATGTTCCCGTTTGATACACTCTGGAGTGGCATCGATGATGTGCTCTGCCAGACTCATCATGTTTGCCTGTCAGGTGCAAAACGCAGAAAAACAAACGCTTCTTAGTTACACTTTCAAGTGGACGCATTAGCTAACACGGCAGATTGATCTAACCTTGGCACTGCGGATATGTTTACTTTGAAGGAACGCATTGCTACAGTACAAGCTCCTGTATCCCCAGAGTGTCAAGATAAATAAGGCTTGACTAACTCTTGGCGATCAGGGTGAATCGATGTCAGGTGTATATTATGTGGTGACGGAGGTCTGAGCAGAGTGTGGGGCCACAACTGCCGCTCTCTCTAATGCTAATTTATGTACTCAACATCTCTCTTTTGTTATTAACCCAAGTGTCATGTAATGTGAGTGTGTGCTGATCTCACCTGAAGGTCCTCCATGTGTGAGAGGCAGTCCTGATTCTCCAGATCCTCCTTATAGGAGAGCATCTCCGTGTCCACCATTCCCAGCATGCCGAGGGACTCTCCACACTGTCGCAGTCGGTTGGCCAGCTTCTCTTTCCCGATGCCGCCACTGCTGCCCTTCCTCAGCGCCTCTCTAATGGCCCTAGGAAAGTGCCCTCCACGGAAAGAGCCCATCTTTGCTTGCGGGACGCCCCCTGCCCCCAGACCCTCTCCAGAGGGGCTCTTGTCAGGACTAGAGGGATGAGTCTTGGGGCTGGTGGACAGTTTATGTGTCTGCTGTTCCACGCTCAAAGGAGCCATCACAGGTTTATCCAGCTGTGCTTGGACGATCTCGGGGTTGGGCTTGTGTTTTTTGGCGAGGGGAAAATCTCGCTGGCACTCGTTGCTGTAGTAGCTGGAGGGCTCTGATCTCGGCCTTCTCAAATCTGTGGAGAAAGAGGAAATGAATGTGAGGTAAACTCCAAGGAGAGGGCTCGGATTATTATATTTCCATTGCATTTGCTTCCTCTCTGAGGTGCTGTTAGTGGTAATCTAAAAAATTGTGCGACGGAATTAGATTTGCAGTCCTGCTCCCTGAAGCGCATGCACTAAGCTGTTGCATTACGCGAAGGGGTTGTGCTCTTATCATTGTCAATAATGGGTCTTGAGTGCATTTGTTCTTATTTACATTTCAGAGGTTTGATTTAGAGCCCTGGTATTCAATTAAAGTTTAAAGAGGTCCAGTTTCTAAATTTCCTTCCCAGCAGTGGACCGAGCCATCTTGCACCATTTCAAGAGGCAATATCTGTGTGTTCCAATGTTTGAAGTACTTTGTAAAAGTAAGATTTGGCTGTCACAATGTCAGATTTTCTACTTCACGGTTATCGTGACCAAATGAATGATATTATCATGGTATCTATAAAAAAATGTGGGGCATGCTGCTCTACCGGTTGAGATACACAAACACCATAGCAATGCACAGCAATGACAAAAATACAAACATTAGAAAGTCTATCGGGAGTAGACTGAGGATCTCACCAGGATTCTGGTTGGTACAAGAGCTTGCAGTGGTGGTGTTGGCTGTGCCAGAGTTTTGCCCACTGGGTGCCACCAAACTGTTGCTGGCCCAGCTGACCATCCAGCTGTTGGAGGCGGTGATGTCACTATTTGGAGAGAAAGACATGCTGGAGGTGGGGGGCATGGAGGACGGGGTCTGCTGTTGCTGCTCCTCTCTCTGGAGCTGCTCCAGACATTCAGCTAGTTTGGTGTGACCGCGGGAGCGGGCGATAGAGAGGGGCAGGCGGCCCAGGGAATCTGGGATGGCCAGTGCTCTCCGGTCCCATTTAAACAAAACTACTGCTGCCTCCAGGTGACCCAAAGCACATGCCCACATCTGTGAGAAAAAGAGAAAAACAAGTTGTTCTTTCCCAAGCAGTTCCTTCCATTCCTAGGGTCAGACAGTAGTCTTAAAATAATGCACTTATTTAATCACATACCAGTGGAGTACAAGAGAAATGATCGACATTGAGAGGGTCCACCTCCAGCTCCAGATCGATACTGTCAGCATGTTTAGTGCTAGACGAAAAATCAAGCACCATTCATTATTACAAATGTCAAACATCACAACAAACAAACATGGTGACAAACCCAAGTGCTCTGATCTCTGACTTACCGCCACTTAATGAGAGTCTGGATGAGGGTTGCGTAGCCCTGGCCTGCAGCAAGGTGCAACAGGGTCATGCCCCTGAAGGTCTTGGAGTGAATCAGATGTTTGGATTTGACCCAGCAGGCTCGGTTCATCATCTTCTCACAAACAACCACCACACGACTCTCAAAGGAGCTCCCCGCCTGACCCGAGACACACTGCTGAAAAATAATTAGGTTTAATGTCCTCACAAGCTCGCAATTTAACAGTCCTTTAAAACGGAGTTCATAAAAGGTGCTTTCGTTCCAAAATGATGTATTGTGTTTGTTTTGGAGCAGACAGTTAAGAATACCTGAGACTGATTATTAGCGCCTCCATTTCCTCCTCCTCCTCCTTGTGTTCCTCCACTGCCCTGCTGCTGCTGACCGGCCATCTCAGCCATCCTGCGCTCCATCTGCTCCAGACGCTCCAGGATGGACATTCTGAACTGGTTATCTGCAGAGGAACCCAGGTAGCACAACAACCTCAGTACAAGATCAACCACATTTGGTTGTAAAATTTGTTCCAACTTTAGTTTATCCAGTTCATCGAATGATTGTACATGTTACAAGTTTTCATATGTTGCATATTATGTAATGCATTAGCAAACATGAACTAACACTGAGCAACATTCTAAATCTATTAGTTCTTGTTAAATTTAGTTAACACAGTTATGTTTCGATTTTAAATATGTATTAGTAAATGTAAAATAAGATGTACTAAGATGCTGAGATCTTGGTTATTGTGGGTTCATGTTAACTAATGTCAGCCAAAGGATTGTTATTGTAAAGTGTTACAGATTGTACAATTCACACTTTGACAACATCATGTGAAAGTTGACAACAACACTGTGGCGCTATAACTCAATGAGATCTGAAATAAGTTATTTTGGTTTTTCTGTTTGGCCTGCATCCCCGAGCAAGACTCTATTGAATGTTTAATTAAACGAACTCATTACCCTTTATGCTATCCGATCAATTCACAGTGTCTGATGTTATCAATCACCATTTCTGCAATGGCAGTCATTATTATAAATGAATTCAACCAACAATATGGGACATCAACACATTTAGCTTCAAAAACACAACTTGGAACATACAGAGCGCATAAAAATATCACCAGGTAACACATCCAGTGTAAACTGACATGCTAGTAAAAAGCCACACGTCACATGTTCAGCCTGTAAAACATGACTATTGCTGTTTTTAACGCGACAGTTCACCCAAAAATAAACATTCTGTCATCATTTACTCACCCTCACATTCCAAATCTGAATATATTTCTTTGTACTGATGAACACAGAGAAAGATATTTGGAAGAATGCTTGTAACCGAACCGTTCTTGGCCACCATTGACTACAAAAGTTGGAACAATTACAATGGTAGTCAAAAGTGGCCCAGAACTGTTTGCTTTCCTACATTCTTCAAAATATCTTCTTTTGTGTTCAACAGAACAAAGAAATTTATAAAGCAATTTTTCCTACTATGGTAGTCTATGGTGGCCAAGAACTGTTTGTTTACAAGCGTTCTTCCATATATCTTTCTCTGTGTTCAGCAGAACACAGTTGGAACAACCTGAGGGTGAGTAAATAAAGACAGAATTTTAATTCTTAGGCGAACTGTTCCTTTAAGTTCTCCCAGAGTCCAAGATGTATGTTGGTCAATGATAGATCAGTACATGCATCATAACTGCTGTTGCATGCGGATTACATGACTTGGCTTTTTTTTACCCAGTGCTAGCTGACAAATACAATCATTACAGACATCTGCAGTAATTTAACAGATGTGTCCTTAAAACAAATGCCACCCGAATACAGATTTTTTACAGTCCAGGTAGAGTACAGAGAGTCAGAGTGCTTGAAAAAGTAAACAAGCTGCACAAGCTCATGTCTAAAGCACAAACGTTGCAAAGGTGCTGGGAGTGCAAGAACTAGCACAGGCTAACTACAGCAGCAGCGCTAAGAACTGCACGTGCCCTCATGGAAGAGACAGTTTCTGTGGCAACCTGCTGTTGAGCGGTAACCAAGCGACAGGGGCATGCTGGTTTGTGGCTTGCTCCTGTGACAGTTTACTGATGAACCAGATGCAAAGCACAAGGGGAGATGACAAAAGTGATGGCAGGTAAAAACACAATGATGCAGCAAGTAGAATTTGTATTCTTTGAACTCATTGAACGGCTTGGGTGCCTCGTGGAAAAGTCTGAAGCGATGTTATGAGGTACATTAGTGTTATTATTTGATAACTAAGGACACACCAATGGTATTCAGCAATACAGGATGTGGGTCTGTATGCTTGTTTGAAGTACTTGTGTCTTTCAAAGTTCTCAGTTCCAAAATCATTTTTAGACACCATTTTTTCCAAGACCAAATAATCTGGTTTATACTATCCACATTCATTTTACAGTATGCCTTCTCTATATATCAACAATTGGCTCATTTTTATTTCATCGGAGAAATTTGAAGGCAAAACACAAAAATGATGCCTAAACGAAACATATACTTACTTAAGACCTCACTTAAGTTGAGTCGTAAGCCCTAAGGAAATACATTTTCTTGAGAGGGGAGAGGGTGAGTTTCTTTGTACAGTGGGCTTCAGTGTGCTCGTAAAATGTCATACAGTTACCATGTCAGCAAATAAAAAGACAGAGATACTTTGGAGAGATAAAGAGAATGAAAGTAAGTCCCGGTATAGATGTGTGTGGCAGCAGCAGTTAGCAGCAGTGTTGACATGTCTTTGTTCAGACACAGTGCTGCAGTCTGCTGCAGTGCAGATGATGTCATCTCCACCTGCTGCTGCGAGCGCACTCAAAATGCCACACACATACACTGCAGAGGGAGGGAGGGAGGGGTTTGGGGGAAGGGCCACATGCAGAGGGCGGAGATAGGGAAGTGTCCACCAATAAGAGCTGAAGCAACACTCTTTTATTTCTTCTATTTATTTTACTATAATTGTGACAGCCAATAGTGACTGAGAGCTGATATTCAGAGCTCATAATATGAGCAGGGCTTCCGAAATGTTTTGGATGTTATTTTCACCTAGTTCAGAAATAAGACACGAGAGGCTTGTTTTTAAATATCCAGGTTTGTTTTTAACGCACAGTTGTGTAAAATATAACGGACAAAACCAACCATTACATTACATACATACATTTATTCATTTGGCAGACGCTTTTATCCAAAGCGACTTTCAAGTAGGAGAACATACAACATGCTAAACAGTACCAATAGTTTACAAGGCCATGTTTCTAGGAGGATTAAAGCTGAAGTAAGCAAGGGAGAGAATGAACAACATGATTTTTTTAATTAGACATACAAAATAGACAGTTATTGGTTAGTCAGATAAATGCGGAACAAGTAACCATTGGTTGGTTATGCTGGGTTGCTGTTACCCAACCATGCGTTGAAAAAATCAAGCATACATGTAGGTTCATTTATAACCCAACAGTTGGTTTTTATCCATATTTTACCCAACCATGCTATACTGTGAATATTGTCATGGCAGAAAGGCTTTGTATAAAACAGTTTTTATAAAACGGTTAACCACAAAGTAAAATATATTCAAGTAAAATATTTAAATGCCATCCTTCTTTTCTCCACCTTTCTCCCACATTTATGAATGGTCATTCATGGCCCACCTGTCAACAGAGAGAGGTCCCTGATGCTCTACACATTTTAATTCTTAAACGCGATCGTGACCCCGCTTGGGAAAACCTAGCAAAAATATATATATACAGTATATACATAATGTAAAAACAATTCTGCTAAAATATTAACTTGAAAAAATGCAACAAAAAAGCAATAAATCCTCACAGTCTGTCTATGCCTATGCAGATTTCACTTTCACCAGCCCTCTTGATAGTTTACACAAAATAAAACCCCTGTCATTATTAACTTACCCAAATGCTGTTACTCTACCATGAAAGTAGAATTTTACTGGTAATTAATTTATATTGACTTGAGCTTGAAGATTCAACATCTCATTTGCATAACAATCATGTTGGACAACAAACATGCTTAGAATGACATGGAGGTATGACAGAATTTCCTTTTGGGTGAACTATTTTAGATACTGTTGTTTTGATACTGTTTTTTGTATTTTTTTTCCAGATATTGCATTCTTGTCAAGCTGACAACACTAGCAAACACTGCCTTTACCTCCTGTTTAAATGCCACTCTCAACATCTGCCACAATTTTTTTTTAGAGGGACTCAACACAGCCATAACCTTCTCTCTTCCCTTTTCTTCACTGCCCTCAGAATGACGCACGGCCCTGCCTCACATTCACGGACGTCAGACATACGGTGTGAGCCGATAGATCTTGGGGACTAATGGCTGAGAGAGAGAGAGAGAGAGAGAGAGAGAGAGAGCTGACAGACATCTCCAAGAGAGGAGAACTTCATTAAGGGTCTATTCACTATTTATTCCTGAGGGAGACTTGATGAATCAGGAGGAGCTGAACTCTGAGAGCGTGTATGTTTATTTTAAGCTCAGGAACTGCTTCCATACTGCATGTTTGATGACTGTGTCTCTTCTCCAACACAAACACACAAACATAAGCACAGCATGCACACCTGGAATTATCAAGGCAATATTAATGCTCTGTCTTCTCCAAAAATAGGTTACTGGAGTCACGGTCTACCTCGCGCCTTCTCTTCTCATAATGCTGAGTGTTTAGTTACTGTATGGTTGCTCACAGGCCAAACACCTGGCCTGAACTTATTCGTTCTGTCATTGCAATAAACCACAGCAATAATGTACTGCTTTAATATCTGATTATATGCAAGAGAATACAGTATATGCTTTATGTGGGCGAACCTGTTGTATCGAAACCATCTCTCAGTGTGATTGCCCAGAGGATTTTAGGCATTTACAGTGTCTATTTAGGTGAGATTTTTACATAAAGCTATGCAGAAAGCACAGTATACACTGAATACTGATTACATTTTGCTAAAGTAATATGTGATACAGGAACTGTTATGTAATGCAAACATTGCAAACAGTGATGTGCTTACAAAGAGTTGCATTTTGAGCCCAAGTTTGTAAATTAATCAAAAACTTTTTAAATAATCTGATTAAATAACGAAAACTTCTCAACTTATATTGAAAAAAATTGATGATATTACTCAGGTCAAGCAGTTTGCAGTGCATTGTGGGATATAGCAATTTTTGGCAAATGTAGTAGATCCTCAGTGCACATCCAAACAGAAACTGCATACTGTCTGTTACTGCTAACAGTATAGAAAGTAGTGAGATAGCATGCATTAGTTAATGACAAGAAAACCAAAAAGACAATACTGAAAGTAGCTAACAAGGAAAACCATTCTGCTCTGCTGATCCATACCACAGACTCTAATTCAGCCATCACTCAACCACATGGATTGCCATCAGGTGGTGGATAATACCCCCGATTTCCAAAATTATGGTATACTGGAGAACCCCTTCCTGAGTTAGGCTCCGCTGGTTGACACAGGCTGATATTTAGAGGAGAAGAGGGGAGTGCTGCTGGCATAAGCTCTTCCAGCTGAGCCCACCATCTGCATTCAGCCTCACATCTCTTATACAGTAAAGTGGCAACAAAAACAAGCAGGAGTCCAGGACTGACCCAACTTCCCCCAGAGGGACACATGGAGACACTAACTAATCACTGCACTAGAGACAATTGAACTAGAGTCAAATTTACAGTCAGTATAAAGGGTATGCATGTGACGTCACTTCCCCACGTGAACACGCCAAATCACGCTCCCTTGAGTGGCAAAACACTAAGCAAAATAACAACATCAGGAAACGCAATTCCACGCAACATATCAGTGTCCAAGGACACCTGCTTCCTTTATAAGTCGTAAGGATCACTGTCAAGTCCAACTGCTTTTAATTTCAGCAAATAATTGCGTGTTTTAGTCCAGGTTTCTTTGTTTCTCCAATTGAAAGCAGCCATCTTGAATGAATGAATGAGGCATTTTATATAGCGCTTTTTTGTGTATTGCTGTACACCCAAAGCGCTATACAGTCATATGAGGGGGATGCTCCACCACCAGTGTGCAGCATCCACTTGGATGATGCGACGGCAGCCACAGTGCTCACCACACATCAGCTATAGGTGGAGAGAGATATAGAGTCAATTTAGAGGGTGGGGATTATTAGGAGGCCATGATTGACAAGGGCCAGTGGAGGGAATCTGGCCAGGACACCAGAGTTACACCCCTACTCTTTACGAGAAGTGCCATGGGATCTTTAATGACCATGGGGAGTTAGGACCTCGGTTTAACGTCTCATCCTCATCGTCTCATTGCAGTATAGTGTCCCCATCACTATACTGGGGCATTAGGACCCATACAGACCACAGGGTGAGCACCCCCTGCTGGTCTCACTAACACCTCTTCCAGCTGCAACCTAGCTTTCCCAGGAGGTCTCCAATCCAGGGACTGACCAGGCTCAGCCCTGCTTAGCTTCAGTGGGCAACCCGTCTTGGGCTACAGGGTGATATATCTTGCTGCGTGTTTTACCACTCAAGTGAACGTGTCCTGGCACTCAAGGGGGCTTGTCTCGGCATGTTCACGTGGGAAAGTAACGTCAATGCATACCCTCTATTAGAAAGCATGTATGCTTAGAGGGATAATTAAAGTGAAAATTCCTCACTCTCATATTGTTCCACAACCCAATGCTTTTACACAACTTTCTCTCTCTCTTTCATACAGTACAATAAAAACAGGACTGTGTCTAAAAAGGGCGAAGAAACACCACAAAAACATCATGAAAGTCATCCATATTCCATATCACACCATATGGTCAGGTGTGAGAAAAGGACTGAATTAAATGAATTTTGTTGATGAAGTTAATTACTTAAAATACTGCTTTCAAATCTTTGATTTGTGATCTTCACAATTGACTTTCATATGAATACATCCTTTTTCTGTGCCATAAAAGAAAAGTCATTTTTCGAAAGTTACGAACGTTGAATAAATCATGACAGGGTTTGAAATTTGCTTTAAAAAATGCTATGTACAGTAAGTGTTGTAGCGTTATGTTAGCAATTGTCTTCTTGCCAAATGCTTTCTTACCAAAATGACCCAAAACAGCACAAAACACAGTGCTGAGGTTTAAGAGTTTATTACATTCAATTGGTAAAAGATAAGGGCAGAGCTACATAATTCCAAAGACTGAAATAACTAAACCATACATTCTTTAAAGCAGAAATGAGCAAAACAAATTTGATAAGATCACCCTTAAGTACTTTATATGAACATCCTGCCTGACATCATCTTTTGTGGACAGTGGAAGAAAGCAAATCATGCAAGTATGAAAATACATGAAGACAACTAAATGTGTGACAAAATAGTTACCTATCGGAGACCCCAAATGCTGAATATCGAACATCAAATAAACACAGCTGCAAGCAGCACTATTACCCACCACCAGGGCGTCCTGGCCCCAGAATTGGAAAACAAGTCCCTTTCAGTCTAGACTTCCAAAGCTCAGTGAGTGACTGCCATCACTGCGGAGAAAGCTACACTATCACTGCATGAACACACACAAACATATCCCCTCTTTATATCCCCAGGTGTTACAGCAAGAATAGAGTCTTTAAAACGGAGCTTTGACTCAATTTAGCAGGATCTGACTCTTTGGTCATCTGACCTGCTGTTTAAGAAAGCTCAGCCCATCCAGGAAGCGTTTATTCATGAAGGCAATACACTGCAGTCAAGGTTATTATTAGTGATTGAGTGGGTTAGCATGTGCCTGAATGAGGAATGGAGGTTAAGAAGCTTTTTCAATTTCTCATTGACATTTTGGAGACAAGCTTTACATGCCATGTTTGCCTAAACTCAGGAAACTAAGGAGACACTGTTTTGACAACAGGCTATTACGGACATAAAAGAAGGGAAGCGTTCTGTAAAAGTTTTCTTGAGACAACGTAAATGAGTAAAAGAGAATAAGATAAAAATTCAAGCCATATCAAAACTGGGTTGGAATTATATTCTAATGGAGTGCTCTCAATCAAACAGGAAGATTAAAGTTAATGCAAGCCACATAAAGTTTGTCTGTAGCAAAGAGATAAAAATTCAAATAAGCCTTAAATAATCAGAAAAGTAAATAAAACAACATGTGTACCATTCTCTGTTTAATAGCCTATGTGTAGAACAAAAGGTTGCTGAATATGATCAACCTTTACTGCCATCTGCTTCTGGGTGAATGGATCCCTCCAATTTAGTATCCTGACAAACAGGCCAAATATCAAATTAAATCAGGGCTGGCCCGGCCCCCTCCATGAGCTAAATGCTTTACCCATCCTCCAAGACATGCCCTGGTTTAATCTCCTGCTTTAAGTGCCATCGTTTGACACGATTTATCCATGCACAAGCAAAATTCTTTATAGGGCTTGGCAATAGTGCCAGACGAATACAATATAAATGCTACGAACAGTCATGCTATTCTCTGAATAGACACAACAAGCCCCTTTTTTCAAAACAAGGCCACAAAAGGTTCACAAAAGACAGTTACTAATGATTTTACGGTTCATGTGAGTCAGCTACATTTTGCTCAGCCTTCCCTGTCATCATTTAGACAAAGCGTACAAAACAAGCAGGCAACAATGCTAACTACGGTGTACAATGTCAAATATTTTTTCAGTGAGAAAACAGCGCAAATGCTTTCATCAGCAGTTTGTTTTAGTCCTCCTTGTCTCTAGAAGCAATATCATCTGTCATTTCCTAATACACATTATTACCTTTAGTTCCAGTTACTTAAAGAGCTTGTCATTCTTTTTAAAAAGGCACAAGTCTTTCCTTAACCACAGGCGTTAACAAATCCAATTTTCAATCAATTTCAGCGTGCCTCTAACAATCTAAGAGGCACTGCACCAATCTGCCTAACTGCTGTCTGATTTAACACTAATTAACGATGAAGCCCTTGAGACACACTGAGTTGGATAGGAGGCACTAAAGTATCCTGCACTTTTCTGGGGTGTTACAAATAAGATCATCTCTATTTTCACTGCTGGATGTTTTTAAAAAGGATCAACATTGCTATTAATTGCTATTAACACTCTAAACAGTGAACCTATTAAAAAAGTTAAATAATTACTTTTTATTTGTTACATTCTTAGTCACACTGTAAAAAAAAATCCCGTGAAAAAACAGATAAAGTACTGGCAGAAAATTACCAGTACATTTTCCTTTATTTTACGGACATTTCCATTAATGCTAAAATGCAAATGAATGCAGTGCAAACTGTAAAATACAGGTAAAACAACTGTAAAAATGAACACGGAAAATTCCTTCATATTAATACAGTATATTGTGCCCTATTTTTACGGCTTTTTTTTAGAGTGCAGTTTTTAAAATCAGAAACCCAAAAACTGTGCTCATGAAGTCAAACACAAAGTTCAAAAGGCAATTAATTATTATGAAAATCCACATTTCATGAACTAAGATCTCAGATCTCACAAACCAAACTCAGTCAAGAAAAGTCAACAAGCTCGCAAGTAATAATGGGTACGGATGCAACCTGTGGTTATATGCCACAAAAACACTGTTGACAGACAATAAATGACCCGTTTCCATACAAGCAGGGTCAGTTTCATAACCATTGCTATCTATTGTATGAAATAACGTGACCAGAGGTTGAGTCAAGCTCAGGTTAACTGCTCTTACATTTCCTTCGTTACTCTAAATAAAGGTCGATCCAACTCCAGTTTCCATTCAATTAAGAACATTAAGTGAGCTCATGGTAAACTGAAAACATCCTCTGGTTAAATACAATGTAACTTGTGTGCAAATATCGTTCCAAGATTTACAAAAAATAATGATCAGGATGATACATTCATACACCACCATATAAATGAACTGACAACTATGGAAAAATGTATATTTACAAACACTGTGAATTTTGTGATTTGCAACAACTAACACCATCAGATTACATAAATAAAACCATACGGAGCTAGGCAGGGACTAGAGAATAAATCAAATACAGAGAGTTATTGAGATTTTATTTTGCCAGGTGTATTAACCTGAGGATTTACCCGACCGTCTCAACTCAGACTATAACTGTAACTATCAACAGGTTGTTGAGCATGGACATTTTGAAAGAAGCTTAAACGCGTATGATAACAATTGGTAATCTTAACTTTCACCAACACAATTCATAACCAGGCGCAATATAAAGGTTCCTTGTCAAACGGGTGTCGTGTATTTTAATGTTTAGCGATCTCACTTTTGCTCTACGGAGCGTCGCTGTCCTCAGTGCTGAAAAGAACATCGCAGAACACTGCTGTCGTAACACACACACACTCTCCAGTCACGACGAAAGCAAACAAACCCACTAAAATTACAAGACTGCTTCAGAATCGTGTATCTTATCCACTTTCCCCCCGTGTGACAGCTGCTTGATTGGCAAACATGCGAATCTTTGTCATATTTCACAAAAGTTGTACTTTGACTAAAAACGCGAACATTCACGAGAACAAATTTCACATCGGTTCAAAATGTAAATTATTTTAATTCAGTTTATTTTAGTGAATATATAAATAGTTTAGCGTAACGTTCACAAAAGCAGAACGATCAGGTGGGTATGTTTAAGTTTGAGTCTCCTTTTGTCGATTCTTAAAGTTTACACATGTAGCTTCAAAGAGATACCGACAAAAGATTTACAGCTTAAAGTTGCAGAGGATGAATTTAGTCAAAACGGATGAACCAGATCCCACGACGTAAACGGACAGCAGGGTACGTTTCGTTTAGACATCTAGCAAATTTTTGCATAGAGAAATTGAAAGGAGTACCCATATAACACCACATTAAAATCACTGTTCACACTAGAACTTGTTACTCCACGGATGGAAATGACATACCGGGGTAACGTCCCCTTTCAGAGACAAGACTAACTTTACATTCACACAGACATTAGGTTTGTAAACATGTCCAACCTTCTATTTCACTGTCCATGGAGAGTCCCCCTGCAAAGCAAACGGTCCCCTCGTCTTAGGAAAAGCAGATGTTATTCATCGGCATCCTGACCACAATGTCCCAATTGGTCGTGTCACACTCACGCAGTTTCCCCTATATTTAGTAATACTGGGCGAGATATGTAGAAATATCCCTTTTGATTTAGGGGATGGTACTAAAAGGTCTCATCAACAACAGGATAAAGTGAAGATTAAGAAGCGACGTGCTGGAGAAGAGAGAAATGTAAAGCCCGCTCACTTACTCTCGTACTCCCGCCCCTCTTTACTCCACCACTACTGCCCCCAGCGCGCGTGCCTGAATCTCCGCGCGAGGAGACGCCGGGCACGTGCCGCAGGTAAACAGACGCCCTAGTTTTTCCACACAAGACTTCAACAGCAAAACGAAAGAAAACGTAGAAATTATTCATATAAAATGCAGCATGGGATTCTGTGTTTTTACTTAGCCTAATAATTTCTACATCGGCTTCGTTTTTTGAAAGGAATATATGTTTTTCCCATAACGGGCTTCGCGTTTTGAAAACCTCGGGAATCTTTTACTGCACGCGACCGGACAAATGACTGCGCTTTTATTCCCACAATGACGAATCGTAATCTTTTTTATTAGTCTTTTACATACTCGCTGTGCAAGAGTGGGATATGGCATTTATGCTGGTACATCTCGAGAATGTGTGAGGAGCGACATCGATTGATCACACCGTTATTTAGACGCACAGTTCATCGGCGCTGTGATCTGGCACGAATGCACATACTGATCATGGGTACGGTGCACGACGACTCTTGATACTTTTTTCGTCCAGCCTGTACCTGCAATGCTGCAGAGAGACGCGAAGCCCCGCCTCCATTCTGCATTATGACAAATCAAGGCATGCAGCTGTGTGTGCCATTAGAACATCACAGCACACAGTTAAAAGGAAACTACGAGTTTAGCGTCAAACAGCAGACGCTGAGGATTGTCTCGACATCGTTTTATTTGACAGCTGCGATATAATAACAAGCTGTGGTATAAGGAACAGGATTGAAGGGGAAAGCCGGTGCAGTATATGCAGAATCAACGTCAAGCACGTGCATAAACAATTCAGCGTGATAACTTCTGAGAACAGTCACGTCGGCCACGTCGTTTACTTTTCCATAATACAAGTAGCAATTATGTAAAATTCGAGAATAATCGTCTCAAACAAGTACGCAGTTCTTAGTAGGGATGCTCTTGTGTGCTATCCAGTGACAGTCTGCTCCCTGTTAAGTGGCTAGTGAATTTAATACATTAACTTTGCAACATTATAGATACTTGATAGACAACCTGTTCATTATGTCTGAGCTAAATACAGATTATTTTAGGAGTCAATGCATGGGTCAAGAATAACCGTGTAAGGCATATCCACTGTATTTCACTACAAGCTTAAAAGTCAAATTAAACAGTGACTCACTCAAAATCAGTTAAGCTTATTCTTATCCACTAATCTGCTCAACTAACCTGTTGCTACTTAAGTTAATAAAACATTTAGATACATGAAAAAGATTGAGCTTAATGAAAATACAATAAGAAGTTCTAAAGAAAATGTGGAATACCACATGAGCATATGGTAACCATTATACAAAAATTCGACAAAGTTTAAACAGCTCATAATATCAAATTTAAGTACTAGAAAAACTAGTAAACCTAGCCTTAATACAGACAACCACCCCTACAAAGAAACTCAGACAACAGTGAGAGAAAAAAACACATTAGACGGATGAGGTGAACTAGTACATGTCCGTCTGTGTGCAGACTATGAGATGAGAATAGGCTGTTGTTCCTGTTGTTCGAATGGACATGGGGTTCTGAGTGGGTCCCTGGTCCTCTGTTCCGTTCTTTCTCTGCCCTAAGGGCTGTCTGCATTGCAGCTGTCCCTTACCCAGGCTCCTCCACCATGCCCTACTTTACCCTGTCAATGCACACTGCAGTAACAGCACTCACCCCTCCGCCCCCACTCCACAGACAAACAGCACCACACACAGGCACTGACACTCTCAACTTCACTCAGACTCACAGGAGACAGAGCACTTAGCCTGTCCTCATAACACACACATGCACACCTGCTATGTTAAATACCTTCCCCGTCAATTATCCCCATGTGTGACTGTGTGCAATGATGCACCCAGTTTCCCCTTTACTGTTATGCATGATAATCTGTACCTCTTTGGTTTAGTGTGCTGTTCTCCAAACATCAGGCTTGTCAAACACATGCTGTACGTGCCACTTCTCGCTGCCCAAACCATTCATTGCAAATGTTTGTCTTGGGTTAAACCTCCCATCAGCTGATCGGTGCTAGCAGATTACAGCTTCAGATGTCAAATTGGCAGGCGTGCCGCTTTTCCCATATGCTCCAATATTTTCATAAGCTCTTTGACGCCACAGCCTCAGTTTGAGGCGGCAAGGGCAGCGCAGAAGCGTGTGTGTGGAATTGCATTTGGTTTGCCAGGCTTAAAGAGAGCAAATCCCAAACAGCGATGAGATGATCGGGCTTAAACCTTTACATTTAAAACAATGCTTAAGGGATGGGACATTTAAAGGACGTGTGTTTAACTGCTTGCACACTTCTAAACTAAAAACATGATGTGAAAGGAGCAATCAAACTTCAGTTTGTCTTATATCACCAAAGTCATGACAGTGCTATTCCCAGATTGCTCTTCCACTTGACCCTGAAGTATAAACCACTTACATAAATGACTGCCAGCTAGATTAAAGCACAACGGGCATTAAAACCTCTTCCTGTTTCTAATCAGAGCCCTATTTACACATTATTCCTTTACTCTGAATTCAGCTTTGAATAGCATACCTAACTTTGCTTTCCCACTCAAATACATTTTATTCACACCAGAACACTGATACCTTTCCCAAACCTGCACTCTAGCCCCATCTACAGGTCAACTGTAAAACAGGGTTTTACCTGCGTCTGACCCTTTCTCAGTCCACATTTCATATGAGCAAGTATTTATAACATACTGTACTCTTCATCTCTATTTTAATTTGTTTATACTGAATGGACGGTTAGAAAAGCCTTGGGCCAAGACATCTTTATAATCTTTTCCATCAAGATTTAGCAAAGACATTTTTTTTCACAAATGTGGAAAAGGAGACCTACCATCAAGCGACAGCCAGTCATGCTGTGATGAAGGCAGGGAGGGCAGAGCACGCGCTTTATATTCAAACACAACCGAGCTGGAGATGATCTGATTACTGACAGCCACCTGCAGAGTCACCAGGCCTGTGTCATGAGCTGCACACACACACAAAACAGTAATTAGAGACATCAGAGAAAATCATATAGGCACCTATGAGAGATCATGCGGTACTGCTCTTTACAGGGCTGACATCTGAAGGCCTTCAGAGGGATTCCTTGAAGGCTTGCACTTATGACATGTTTATTTGAAGTAGTTCATTTTTATTTTAACAATCACATTTTTCTCAGTTCATTAAGGATTGGATGAATCTTTCTTAAAATATCAAAATGTCTAAAATGTCCTATATTTCACTTCAAAACCAAAAGAAAAAAGTATTTATAATAAATATTTAGAACATATAGCACCTTATTGTTTATATTATTGTTTACGTTATTCTTATTGCCTCAATTTTGAAAATACAGTCACATTAATGTACAGAAAGTACATTTATTGTCTTCAATTGAATCTGATTTTAATAATTTAGAAACACTATAGCCTACAACATTTATATTAATGTTATTTAATTAGCAAATATTAAAAGCGAAACATCAGGATACATTTTGGTAATGAGAATTTGGGTGTACAGTATGCTGAAAATATTTCAGGGCAAAAAATCTTAATAGTGCTAATAGTTGAATTGTTCTAATGCAAAATGTAATTTCTCATGATGATGACATTTATTTAGAGGTTTCATAAGATCTTACAATAAGTCACTCAAGTATGTATGTATGCATGTGAAGTTACCAGGACAATAGCAACGTAAGACTCCAGGCTGGATGAGGGAGGCTGGGACAGAGATCTGATCAAACAGACAGGTGTAGCTACTGCTGTCTTCCTGCCATGGGCCTGTAATTAACACCTTTACCCCACCCTAAAACAAGAAAAAAAAAACTTTTCACTACTGATTTACTCTAGTTAATCATATGTTTCACAGCACCTTTATTAAAATATATAAATTAAGACGTGTGCAACGTTAAAGAATAAGTAAATGAAAAACATGATGTTGTGATGCCACCTAATGGCAGCAAATAAGACAACTTTTTTAGATTTAAGCCAATGTTATGCTGCCATCTTGTGGTGTAGTAATATAATGCAATAAAAAAGGGCACAACTGCTTTTGAATATAATAAATAGGTTTCTTAATCAAAAACATTTATTTTAACTGTTTTATTTAAACTAAGATAATGGTAAAGGGATAGCTCACCCAAAAATCTAAATTCCTCACCCTTATGTCATTACAAACCTGTATGAACTTCTTTAGTAGAACACCAAATATTTTCAAGAACATTGGTAAAAAAACAGCACCGGGCCCCATTGACTTCCATTGTATGGAAACAAAATCATAGAAGTTTTTCTCAAAATATCTTTTATGTTTCACAGATGAAGAATCACATACAGGTTTTAAAAGATGTGATGGTGAATAAATTACATTTTTAATTTTTGGGTGAACTACCCTTTAACGTAATTCTACTCTAAACAGACAATTTGAAGCTTAAAAACCTCAAATATTTGTCAAATTTGAATGTCAACTTTTATAAATGTAAAAACCCTTGTGAGTTTTGATATTACTTCACAAGTATGCAAAGTATATTGTTAAACAAACATACCTCTGGGTATGACCACTCCGGAGAATAGTCCGTAACCATGAACAGTCGTCCAGTGGCCTGCAACATACCCAAAGTGCCTTGGACCACCGCTGCTGACACTACCTCAGCCACATGCATGTAGGCCAGCGAGCCTGTTTCTCCTGAGCCTCCCGTAGCACAGGCACCTCCACCCAAAGTCTGAGGGCTACAGCAAGACTGCAGGCAGAGCTCTGAGGGACTGTATCCTGCTGCCCTGTTACTTGCGTCTTCTTGACCTTGCTGTTGATTTCCACCGGAGGTGCCCGTTCCATCTGACCCAGGTGGGGCCACCAGCTGATGGGTGTATAATGTCCCTGCGGCCCCCACGGCTGTAGCTCCGCCGTCCACTGAGATGAAGTCATTGATTAGGTCGGAAAACTGGTTTCCGAAAGAAATGTCAAAATGATCCAGGCTGATTTCCATGCCTGTGCCCCCTGCACCGTTGGCTCCCGCTCCACTAAGCCCATGGTGAGTGTTGTAGAGCCCCTGAACTAAATTGGCTCCCTGCAAGAGAGGCTGGAGTTGCTGTTGCGAGCCGTTGTTTGGCACACTTGTGCCGTTTCCGTTTCTCAAAGCCACCGCCTCGCTCCCTGCTCCGTTCTCAGAGCCCTGCTGCATGAAATGCTCAGCTCCTCCGTTTTCTCCACCACCCCCTCCGCAGGCCTGTAAATGATCTCTTGACTTCAGTAAACCGCCTGTTCCATTCTCCGCAGCCCCAGCCTGACCGGACCCCAGGCTGCGACTCTGATCCATGCCGACCACTTCCTCGTGCTCTGGACCAAGACCTGGAAAACCTCCCTGGTACTGCAGGAGTTGGAGGGAGCCCGCCTGGCCCTCGGTGGGTGAGCCCCCATTGCAGTTGGCTCTGTGTTGGGTGTGATGATGATGCCCATTACTGCCAGGTGATTCCGTCTTTACAACCTGCAGACCCATGTACGCCCCGTCAGGTGAGTTGTGCTCCAGCAGGTGACCCTTTTGGACGGCGTTCTGCCTACCCTGCTGGGTCTGGGCTGGTTGAGGAGCGTCTTGCAGGAAGAAGCCGGGCGATCGGTTCTGGTGAGCTAAGTTATTCATTGCCTGGCTATAACCAACCGCAGTGGCACACGACGAGTAGTCCTGTTTTGCATCAATAGCACTGAAATCCATTTGCTCCAGGGTGGTGCTGGGACTCAGACCTCCTCCAGATGGCAGCAGAGAGGAAGCAGTGGTCAAGGTAAGCGAGTTTTGGCTGCCAGAACCACTGGACACACTACAGCTCACTACTGCCCCCACCTGGTAGCTTCCCTCCTTAGCCAGCTGTTGTTCGAAAGAAGTGTCCTCGGTCTTGATGTTCTTCACCAGCGCAGAACTGTAGCCGTAGTTTGTATCAGACGGAGAGTGTTGCAAACCATTAGTGCTAGCCATTGAGGAAGATGAGGCATTCGACGCACTATTCTCTTGTTTTAATCTGCTTCCCCCATAGGTCTGGCCCTGCTTTGGGTTATTCAGGAAGCAGTCTGGGTCGAAGTTCATTGTGGTTTCTGGTATTTTCATGTTGCTTGAGTCTAAGCTGCTGGAGAGAACAAGCTCCTCACCGGACGCAGACAGCATGGACAGCCCATCCGCTCCAGGACCACCCGCATCTGTGTTCCCACTACCAGGAAAGGCAAACTTGTGGGTGTCAGAGGTGGCTGCTAAGACCAGGCTGTGCGAGGTGGCATCAGGGCCCATAATATGAGCGTTGGGGCCTCCAGTGGGAGACATGCTGTAGACTGGGTCCCCGGTTACCTCAGACATGAAGACACTCTGGGACAGGATGCTCATGACGGAGGCAACGTGGCCCATGCCTGTGACCACTGGACTGTCGGCCATGTCAGGGTCAGAGTTCAGCCCACTGCTGATGGACACAGGGGAATTCTGGGTCGTGTCCGGTACTTCCACCTGATTGGTTGAGGAGACCTCAGTGCTATTCTGGTGCAGCAGCACAGGTTTGTGCACCTTTCCATTTCGTTTCTCGCGCACACTCCCTCCTCCCGCGCCTCCGCTGTTCTTGCTGATGTGCCTGTGCTCTGTCTTGCCCTCTGACACGTCATTATTCTGGAGCTCAGAGTGGGTGCTGCTGTAGCCACCCGATCGAGGGTCCACTTTAGGAGAGATTATGCGATGTTTGGCGCTGTTACATTTGTGATGAACGCTGCTCCCAGCGCCTGTGGAGACATACACCAAACAGACCCTTTTAATTAAGTTAAGAGTTATTATAGTATTTTTTGTTTTATTGTAGTTTTATTAATATTTTAAATTAGCTTTTATTTCAGATTTTTAATTTTTAATGATGATATTAGCAATTTTGTTCTATGCTTTTACCATTTGATTATTTATTTGCTTCTTTCGCTATATAAGATTAATTAATTAATTAATTTATGCATTTTTATTTCTTATTTTAATTTTAGTGCGTTTAACTTATTTCAGTTTATTTCTGAGGCAACATTTCAATTTCTCATTTAGTTTAAGTTTTTCCAATCATTTTAGGCCAATATTTTAGTTGATTTTAATAAACAGAAATGTTTTCAAAGTTTTAATTTTAGTAAACTAGTCATAAATGTAATTACTATAAATATTACTAATATCAGTAATATAATGTAATAAAACAAATAATGATTATTCATATTTATTAATATTATTTACACATTTATTTTCTGAATTAATCATATTAACCGTCTCTGCCATAGTGACATTACCACCTAATAAAATTACCAACATTACTGGCATTAACAATATCTAAAGAATTATATGAACAATTCTATTATTATTATTAGTTAACAGTATCCAAAAGAACATAACCAGCATTTTCCCATTGTTGGTTAATTATTTCAATACTTTTTAAAAATAAGAAATATATTCCTATTTTGATACTGTATGACACAACTGTATTTCTTTCAAAACATTATAAAATATAAGGTCTTCAAAAATGAATTATAAAATATCTTTATAAATAAAAAATGCTTTAGTTATGATTCTTTTTATGCATGTTGCAAAACTAGGAAATTAATGAAAGTCCTTAAAAATATCATCAATCAATATGAATAATTTCATAAGAAGCCATAAAAAAAAAATAAATGGCTGATATGTCTCATTAGTCATTTTACTGCATGCTTGGCAATCGATTTTTTCTTTTCTACCACACAACAAATGCTAATCCATCCACCCCACACATTCATTTGTTTTAAACATGCAATTCAATTTACTCTGGAGTAACTGCACCCTATGGGAACGATGCGGAATTGTAAAGCGCTGTGTTGGATATTTGTGATTAAGGAGAAGGCGAAACTTCATCCGTTGTATACTTGAGTAAAAACTACTGCTCAGGCTTTTAAGGACACAGCTCTCCACATATACAGAACCATTACGCCCTCCAGTGGCATTATTGCAACAGACAGCTCAATAAATCAGTGCATCTCTAAAATGCTCAGCCTGGACTCTCCTCTAATAAGGCATCCAGCCTGGCAGGTGGAGACTAACACACTGCTATCTACACTACCTTGAACATCTGCACTACAATATTTACAGCTTAACCTGCGGCTGCTTCCTGTCTCACTCTATCTGTCTCTCTATCCACACACCCCCCCAGCCCCGCTGCCTGTCCCTTACCCAGCGTGCCTGTGCAGAGGCAGTTGTGAGTCCGGGGAGGAGGCTTGGTCTGGTGGCTGTCCAGTATCTGCTGTACCAGCTGCTCCACAGAGAAGCCAGAGCTGCTGTTCCCATTGCTGCAAGTCCACTTGATTCCATGAACTGCCGAGGGAGAGAGGAGACACAGACGTCAGCCCACCAGCCAAGCCTTCCACCCCTCCCACACTACACCCCTGACCTCACCTCAGAGACAGACCTCATATCACACCACTCTGTCCCTTCACAGAGAAAAAAGAAGAGTGCTTTATTTCTCTGGGGTCTATTTTCTGTGTTGACCTGGCACAGGAACAGGAAAAGTTCAAGCACAGACCTAAACCCGTGCTGTTAAAGGTGACTTTTTTTAGCTGATGTGAATAAAAGGAGCGAAGCTTTTTGCTTCGCTAGCTCTGTTTCAAAACCTAGCGAGGTGACTCCGTAGGCAGCGTTTTAAAGCCCCTGATGTGAAGGGTGTTGCAAAATGTAGGCAGCTCATTTTGGCCAAATCCTAAAGGGACAGCTGACCTCAAAATAGAAATTCTGTCCATCATTTATTCACCCTCATGTTGATCAAAACCTGTATAGGACTCTTTCTTCTGTGAAACACAAATGAAGATATTTTGAGAAATGTTTCAGTGGAAGTTTCCATATAATGGACATTAATGGGGGCCAATGTTGTTCGGTTATCAACGTACTTCAAAATATCTTCTTTTGTGTTCTGCAGAAGATAGAAAGTCATACAGGTTTGGAATGACACGAGGACAAGTAAATGATGAAAGAATTAAAGTTTTTGGGTTAACTATCCCTTTAGGCTGCATTGCATGTTTCCCATAGTGCATTGCGTCAAGTTCAGTGAGAAAGTTCAATTGAACAAATTGAAATGTTAATTATACTGAGTACACATCTTGAAAGAAGATCATACAAAAACTGATTACTTTTCTCACAATTTGCATGTGCAAAGCCTCGTTCATATGATGCTGTCTATGTAGAGTTGCAAAGCCACTTATAAACAAGGGCCTATTACAGGAAGTATGCACCGTGTGATGTAGCTACCTACAGATATGTAGGCGGCAAGCAGCAAGGTAAGTTATAAAGCTTTGGAACAGAGTTCTTGTCTTTTTTCAAAGTTAAAGCCCACATCACAATTACAAACGCACTGACACTCTTCTTAAAACTGAACAATAACAATGTCTAAAACAGTAAAACAGCAAAAGAAAAAACATAAAAGTGGATGTCTCTAGAGAGAAACGGTATTTTGAATATCAAACAACACCTAGCCACCCTAATATGGCTTGGCCATGCTTTGCTGCCTCAGTGAATTTAACAAGCTGAGGTGAAATTGCATGTTCAAGAAAAGGGGAGAAAAGGAAGAGAGGCAACGAGACAAAAATAGATAAAAGAGACAAAAGCGTTTGGCTTGAACTCACAAACAGCGCTGCGTCACCAGCCAGAGCCAGAACAACAGTTGTCACATGCACAGCAGGTTCCTCTGCTCTGCTGAGCTCTGCCATTCTGCGCTTGGCCAGAGAATCACAGCAGCGTTCCATAAGCCATCACACCAGCACGACCATGCCCGAATGGACAAATCAATCTCACAGCATGAAGCCCAACCAGTCACACCACAAGGCAGGTCGTGTAATGAAAGGTCACGGCGGTTCGGTGGATGTGGCGTGACACGGGCAGAGGGCGTCTGCTGTGAGGATCTTAAGGAGAATGATTCTCAGATTCCGATTTGCAGGGATTCTCTCACATCTCGGTCTACGGCGGCCTGCCGCTACTAATGCTCTTCTTCAAACTACGGGCTTGTGCACAAACAGTCCATCTGGCGAAGTTCCTTGTGTCTGCTTTAAGACACAGTGATACATATTCAGTTTCATCTCTGCGTGATTCTGGGGAAGTAAATGACACGTGCACTGTGTAGTGCAGCAGTTTCAAAACTGAAACAAAGTTAATCTTATTTTAAAATGACTGGTTATGAGTCAAAATGTCACATTACAAGCATTACCGACAGCAAACAAATTGTCATCCGTTTAATCTCACAATTACAAACGTTTCTCTCAGTTTAACTGACAGTTAACCTGACTGCACATATCAATCCTCCTTCACAAAAACAAAAGATTAAATGGGGCCGAATTAAATGTAAACTTTTCTTCTTTACTCTCTCACTTCATACTCAAATTTGTATAAATTATTATTTTTTTGTCTAACTTGTTTATACTTTACTCTGATCTTGCAAGAATAGTCATTTGTTATTCATATATGAAAGGGTTGATCTTAAGCCTATACTTAAAATCTCAGCGGGTAAAACTTCATTAAGATCCCAGGAGCTCTAAAAACAAAAGAGATTGAGAACTCCTGGATTAAATGATGCAGGCAACTCAAATCAAGATTCTGCTCCAGCAGCCACATCCACCATCTCAACGTACTCTCTTCACTATTACACCAATCAGCTTCTTTAAACACAGACTATCAAACGTAAATCACATCAGATATCTTCTACCCCGCGCTGTGTTTATGTGTGTGTGTTCATAACCACAAGCCGAACGTCTACTCCTGCAGCAGTGAGGGGAGATTCAGGCACGGCTGGTCTCTGGTCTGGTAAATGACATCATCAGAGGACTGAGAGATGAGTGGTCACATGACCTCTTCACCTTATGTTCCCTTAAAATCAACTGCGTTCACAACCCATTTTACTCCTGTTATATGATGTTTTCTTAGATGAAACAAAACAATTGATTATAAAAAAGAAATAAAATATTAAAAACACAGCTGAAACACAAAAACATGCTTGGTGTAAGCAGCTCGTAAGTCTACCTCGGAAATACTGACAGACTTCATCGCGTGTGGACTTTAAAGGCTTATGTTCAATAGTATAACACACACTTTTGATCATATAATATTGATTTAATAAAATTATTGACAACCATGCTTTACACAGGGTCAGGGTCATGTTACTTCCTGTATAGTGGTTTGAACAAAAAATCTAAAAAAATAAAATGATTTAAACATTTATTTTTCAGCAGATACGAATTGCAGGGTATTGTTTTAAATATGAAACTTTTAATATTATATGACATGTTCCAAATAATGTAATATAAGCAGAATTTTAGATAGCCAGAGCCATGATAAATTAAAACTAATCCCAAAAGCTTTGAAACAAACTTTAAAAATCAGCCTTCATAACAAAGCCAGAGCGTAAAAATAAATGATCTATATTTTATGAAACATCCTCGTATGGTGCAACGCAGGTGATGATGAAACCTCGACATTGTTGCATTTGTATGCTATCTGATCTGTGAGAGACAGCGACTTCTCAACCAATCAGCATTTACACAGATAAGTCTTCCTCTGAGGACCACAAGAATTCCCTTAATATCAACAGAGAAATGCGACGATGTGTGCAAAATGCCACGTTTTAATAAATGCGAGCTGTTTGTGTAAGATATGGGTCACTCAGGGGAAGATGTTTGGTTTTTATGAATTATACGTGGCTAATATAGTTCACAATTTGTCTGCGACACTAGGTGGCACTGTTGCTCAACACATGAGCTCGGCTCATGGCCAGTTGTTTGACGATTCGGAGGGTGGACCTATTAGCCTAGTCTGAGTGTATTGGGGCCATCAGAAGACATTTCACACCTTTGCCACTGTCCACACTATTTACAAAGTCGACGCTTTGCATGCATTACGCCGAATGGTTTCGACGTGGACCATGCATCAGATGTAAAGAATGCATTAGTGTACAGCATGCGTCTTAAAGTCAATGTAAAAAGAAGCTCTTAAGCGATTGCAACGAAAGCTCTTAAGGGGATCGTAACACGCGGCGGTGATTACAATGTCAGCTGAGCTCGTCTGTATTCTCCTCGCAAACATCCCGTGTCTAAAAGTGCTGAGGCGATGCATCTGACTTCATATATTCATTACATTGACAGGCCTGTCCTAGTTCAAATGATCAATGCCAGCCATCACACACAGAGACGTGGCCTAACAGGACTATGGGTAAACACGATTATGTGCAAGCTGCTGGTATATAGCTATATCCTCATTAGAAATGTTTCCACCGGTCAATTCCGTGACCTAGACCTGCCGTAAACAAAAACATGAACACCGTGTAAGGCTAAGCATTAAAGCGATGGTGTGCAGAGCTGGACGTGAGAAGGGATTTCTGGTGAGTCAGACATTCCTCCGCCCACATGCTAGCATCAATCAATACATCACTGCCGCCCTCCTCTGACTGACTGGAAAGCAACGAGCTACATCGCTCTGAACAGAATGAGACGCAGACAAGAGGCTCCGCTGACCCCGGGATGAGGTAATCATTACGTCGAGTTCCCACATGGAGACCGAGGATTACACAAGAGTGCCAGGCTTGTCTAAATGAAACATTTCATCCAACATCCTCGATGAAAACACAGAAACGACAGAAGTGTGTTAAGGATCATTTTCTAAATATGTACAATATTTAGTCATCTAATGTGAATGGAGAGTAAATGGCGTCTCGCACAGGCCTTCTCTACACTGTAGAAACAGCGTGTTTCTTATCAGTATCTTTGTCTTGTTTTCCAGCAAACACCCTTCAAGAAACAATAAAAAATGTAGTTGGGCAGAACTGGCATATGTGATACCATTAGGTATTATAACATGATTTGAGAGATTGCATTTTGAATACATATTCAAAAAATATGGTCTGATTTAAAAAAATGTTAGGTCACACTTCAGTATAGGGGACAATTCTCGCTATTAACAAACCATTAACTACAACTGTTTCCCCAATTAACTCTTAATTTGTTGCTTTTTAATACTTCGTAAGGTAGTTGTTAGGTTAAGGTATTGGGTAGGATTAGGGATGTAGACAGGGGGCGGACTGGCCATCTGGCGTTCCGGGCGTTATCCCGGTGGGCCGCTAACGTATGGGGCCGGAAGGGCCGCTTGGGCCGCTCAGACTGAAGTATTATAAATGCGAATGCACGTAACGGGAATGCAGAAGACACGTATGCATGCCACCCCCCCAGTCAACAGACTTAACCATGGATCCCCGGTCGACAGACTCGATGCACCCCCCCCAACGTCGACAGAATTGGTGGAGGGCCGATCTGTGCCAAAAATGCCAGGGTCGATTTTTCTTCCCAGTCTACTATGCTTTATGCTTTGACCAATAGTTAGTGGTCAAAGCATAAACCTCACTTTAAATTTTTTGGATTCTACATTCACATAGACATGCAAAAGGAAAGACAAGGCTATACAGTTAGTTCAATAATTAAATGCTACTCACACATGGGCTTCAGCTGGCCAATGAGCTCTTCTTTTGTCCATTTGGCCCATTCCTTCTTGTCTGTATTGATGGAGCACAGGATGGGCCCACACGGCTTCCCACAATCCTCGATGGCCGGCACGTTCAGGTAGTGGACTAGCACGATGTCTGGGTTCTATGGAAGAGAAAGGATAGAAATAGGGGGAGAGAGAGACGACACAGATTGGGTATTAACACCGTGCTGGCAAAGATGAGACAATGATACACGCACTCGCTCTCTCTCTCTCAACCTCACACACACACACACAAAATTTTATATACTGTAGTTTAATACAAAACAGCCAATTTTAGTCCCAGCACAGATCAACAGTTCATGTATCACACGTAAAAGATAAAGTAATGTTAAGTAATGTGTGTTTTGAGTTGACTAATACATCTGGATGCACGCCAGCATACTTAGCATAAAATATGTCGCTCACTGCCCATAACTCATTGAAATGCTCATCAGGTGGAGCAAAAGTAAAGCAAACAAAAGCATTACCTGAATCCACTTTTTAACATAATGAAAGTGTTTTTATATACAGTACACTATGCCTGGATAGATGATATAAAGCTCTTCTCCATCACTTGATCACCATTTGATGAATAACTGTTGCCACTATTGATAGAAAACTAACACAGACGTTTAAACAAAATTATATTTACTGCCTTTTCACGGACAGTAATCGACCAATGTGAATTACGGCAAGCAAATAGCGTGTTTTGTAAATAACACTGATGCAGGTGGATTCAGCAAACAATAAAAAGTTCTGATCGAAACGAGTAACAAGTTAAATTAAAGATGCAATTTATGATATGCTTAATTTACATATAAATGAGCAATGTTTGCACTGGAAAGAATGAGAAGTACTGTTTTGAATTCACATGGCGCAGTGCTGTATCAGCGCAGATAACACCCGCTTAAAGTGATAGTTAACGCAAAAATAAAAATTCTGTCATCATTTGCATGTCATGACTTTCTTTCCTCCGCAGAACACAAAAGAAGATATTTTGAAGAATGTCGTAAACTGGCACTCATTGACTTGCATGGGTTTTGTGTTCATACAATAGAAGTGAATGGGTACTGACACTGTTCGGTTACAAACTTTCTCCAAAATTTCTTTGTTTGTGTTCTGCGGAGGAAAGAAAGTCATAAAGGTTTGAAATGACAAGAGGTTGAGTAAATGATGACAGAATTTTCATTTCTGGGTGAACTGTCACTTTAACTTAGATGAAAAATCCTGAAATATAGTACATAGAAATATTTGCTAACTATATATTTTTTACTTTTAAAACATGAAACAGAGTATATGTGTGAAGGCTTCTCTTCATCTTCTCAAAAAAGTCTTTCTCGAAAATTGCAATACTCAGTTCAACTCAAAGTGAGGGCCTTCTGTGTATATAAACAAATCGTGTCAATTTGTAGGCAGCGAGTGTTGGTTTGATACATTTTGACAGCTTATGAATAAAAGTGCTGTTTAAAAGCATATCCAGCCAGTGTGAATAACATCAGTTCTGTTATGTAATCATAAATAGCGTTGATTACAAAGCGCTGTAAACAGTCGCAGAACAAGCGGTCCCCTGTCACCACGGCGATTACACACATCCTCACAGAAGCCCACACATTCTGACACATCAACACGTGAAACACAGCTCGGGAGGTGTATCTTTACACAGAAACTGTGATGAAAAACGTCCCCTCCATTAGCATTTTTATTAGTTTTATAAGCATTACGTGCTGAGTGAATTGGGGGCTGCAGTTCTGTGCAGCTCGACGTAAGTATAGTGAATCTATGCACACTGCGTGCTCGGTGGGGTAATACACACAAAGAAATATTCATACACCGGCTGGCACTTACACAGAGAAAACCATGGTAACCACATGACCACATTAGACTTGATGCAAACTCTTTATCAAACAACGCTGTTCACCAAGGTGCCAAATGACATATCTCAAATAGCCTTCTGACCGCTAAATGAGTTTGGCAATTAGAAAGTGCGACAACAGTGACCACGGAGAGAATACATAAAATGCAGGAGCAAAAAGAGCAAAAGAACAAATCAAAAGCCAAATTCAAAGTACCAAGAATCAAGTTCTGTAATTCAGCGCGAGACCCTTTGATTGAACTCTCCAACCGCCTCACTTGATATTCGTGGTGAACGTGTCGAGGTGCTTGAAAAGCTTTGATGGATTAAAATGAAAAGATTTGATTTAAAATTGAAATCCACAGGTTATCTATGGTCATGAGAGGATTTTAAGAGTAAATTCTAGGTGTAATATTCTCTTTCATGTGGATGGTGGGAGCGTGGTGGACCGGCGGTTGGTTGGGGAAGGTGAGCCGAGCTCCGCTGATCTGGGGTCAGCCGTGAGCACATTCCCATATGGTGGAAGCATGTGTGGAAAGCACCAGGCCATGCCCTCAATCCTTATCCAGCAGCATGAGAGGGGTAAATAAGACCAACCACACATGTCTGATTACATGTCATAAAAAGAATGCCTAAAAATCTTAATGCTCTTAATAGTTTCTTCTATATTTTGAGTTTAGATTGACATATAAACTAGACATTTCTTTCACCCATACAGGAGATGTACACACAAAGAACACAGACCAAACAGAATTAGCAGGATGGATATCGCACAGATGAGCCGAGACTGTGTATGTGTAGTGTTAATTGCTCATAAGCGCTCCGAGAATAAGACAGATGTCCAATCTAAAAAACAGAGAGACAAAAAAAATGCTTGCTTGAGCATGAACACACACAAATACACGACATCCCACAAACACATACACATACACAAAGGGTGCAAAATGAACATTTTGCTGCACCTGCCAATGGCCACAACATATTTTTTATCCATATGATAGTGAGATTACTTAGCTGCTTTTGTTAAGTTAGTGTTTGTCTGTCCTTATGTCATTCGCAGTATAAATTCACTCTGTGTAAAACTTTATCTGTCACATAAATGTAAACATTCATCTTTTTTTTGTCTTCATATTCTCAATTTTGGTTCCTGAAACTACTAATATTTCCTGCACAAACTAGTGTACAGTATGGCTTATTCCACATATTCCAGTTTCTGCTGAGATACAAGTAGTAAAAAGACACAAAACAGTGCTTCCCCAGTGTGTATCACTTATATCAGCGAGGGTAAAAGTATCATTCTTACAGTTTTATATAAACCCTGTATTATGTTGCAATCTAAACAAAGTTGCCAGCCAACTGGCGATTAACTCTGTTTTACTTATTCACCTTAGCCAATTTTCAGTTGGCGAATATTAATTTTGGATGGTGCACACAGACACACACACGCACACACACACACACACACACACACTTTTTCGGTCCCTCCCACACAGACACATTTGCCCCTGTTTTACAATGCATGTTTGGCAGACTTACAACCCATCCAAATACACAAGTAATCTGTGAAGCTGTGCTTCAGTCGTAAATTCAATAGCGAGCCAGAAGCTTATGACGTCTGCGGCTCGCTCTGTCTCTTCAGAGAGCTTTTACGCACCCACACAATCACGCTCGCACCCCCTCCAGACCCTCTTCTTTGCTTCCAACGGCAAAGCAACAATGAGAACGTGGAGTCTTATAAATCTATCAGGACGCTTACTTCATTTCATTTCATTTCCTGCTTGCTCCTCGCTTTTAACAGCGCAAGTTTTCGGCCAACGATCTAAAGAAAGACACTTAGGAGGAAACTTTCGGCCAGAAAATGAGATCTCATTAAGGTATTGATTAATTGCGCAATGTAATCTTTACACCATGCTTGTGGTCCACCTCCGCTGAGGATCAGGGCTTGTTCCAAGATTGTCGAGATGGGGGGAAGGGGTTGAAGTTTGGATATAGTTGCAGGCGGCCGAGGTCGTGGTATTGCGCAAGCTGCATTTTTCATTATTAAAGACATTCATTAGAGCTCAGCACCTCACGCTAGGTTTATCCCCGGAGAGCAAGGTGTGTAGAGCTTGTGTTACCAGAACAAGTATTTATCCTTCCACTTCACTGTTAATGGCATTAAATGCTAAACGAAGGTAAAACTTAATTAGGAGCCTTTCTTTGCTTAAATTCAAGGAAATTGTTTTCCTACTCTAGTGCTTTTCATTTGCGAGCACGGAAAACAATTAACGCCTGTTCTTCCTTAGCTTGAAGCACACAATAAAGAGCGCTGATCGGATTTCTAAAGGTGCGTTTGTGATTTTCCGCCGTTTGCGTCTGAGGATGGCTGTGTGTGACCCTCTTTCTCACCTCTACACATAAACACTCTCGTATCGCACACTGGTAACCTGGCAACTAGTAGCTGGACACCCACATGCAAGAAACCGGTGTGGTCATGAGCGCTGCCCCATAGCCTGACCAGAGTACTATAAATATCCGGTAGTAATAGCTTCAGGGTCATTACCGCTGCTCGTGTCTGCCTCCAGATTCCAGACAGCATCAGCTCCAACGTAAAGGGCTTCTAAGAAGGACAAGATCTTATATAGATATCTGCATATTATGGATTTATTCAAGTGTTGGGGAGGGACAAAAGAGATTGTTTGTGAGCAAGATTTGTTTGAAAGCAGGTCATTTGGGTTTCATCCGGGCTGGAACCTATTTAGATGTGGACAGGGTTTAGATTTGGTGCTACGGGTCCCAGCATCATATTCTGGTTTTAGTATGTTAGCCATGTTATTCTTTCAATGTGAACGATATTCTCTTTTTAATCATTAACTGTATGTATTAGCCCAAAACGAAATATGATTGTACAGCCTAACTATGCCAAGTCGCAACATTACCATCAGAAATGATAAAGACTTTAAGCTAAACAAGAAACGGTTTGGGACTCACAGGAACAATAAAAACCTCATTAAGATTAAATAACCCAATGAAACAAAAGAACTACATAAAAGTGTCTGCTGAGAAACAGAGAAAGAAAATAAACTATTTAAAGAAAGAAAGAAAGAAAGAAAGAAAGAAAGCAAGCAAGCAAGCAAGAAAGAAAAGCAGGAAAGAAAGAAAGCAGGAAAGAAAGCAAGAAAGAAAGAAAAGCAGGAAAGAAAGAAAGCAGGAAAGAAAGAAAGAAAGAAAGTAAAAGAAAGAAAGAAAGATCAAGATTTAGGCTTGTGTTTTGGGAGGAAAATCAGACATAAAGGAGTTCAAAGCCGCTACAAAAAACGACATGGCCTAACGCTGCACTCAGTTGACAGGAAAGCCCCAGAGGATTCTGGGACAGATCCTCTGACTCATTACTAGCGAGCCGGGTGAGAAACATACCCACTGGGTGTAGAAGCAGAGCCACTTCACTAACCCGTGTTACATAAATCACAGCACTTTTGATGTGCCGTAACAAATATTTAATTTTTTTGTCTCGATTTGTCTCACTATTTTTAACTTGATTGAAGGCTTGTGCTCTCAGAGTACCGCCGGCCTCAACACTGCGAGAGGATGATGTACTTTAGACGTGCTGTAGAGGTCAAAGTGATGGTCAGTGCAGCATCAAGCTTCTCCTCAGAAAACACACAGTGACCTTTGAGATAGAAGAAGCATCAGACAAAGGCATCAGGCCAGACCTGCTGTGGCTGTTTTCACTGGGATGAAATAACAGAGCAGACAACTGAAGAGTCAGGATAAGTAGGATTACTTGAGTTCATTAGTGGGTGAGCGTCTCAAGTTTAGAATTTAAAGTGTGTGAAATTCAGAAAGCATGTACAGTATGCAAATGCAAAAAGTAAGCATGTGTAATCCAAGTGTTGGCCTAACATCTGAACACATTGATTCTGCTTTGAAGGGATGGTTCACCCCAAAATGAACTTTTTTGTTCTTTATTTGCTCACTCTCATGTCATTTCAAACCTGTAAGACTTTCTTTTGAACACAAAAATAAATTTTGAAAAACGCTGATAACCAAACAACATTGGCTCCCATTGACTTCCATTCTATGGACACAAAAACATTTCTCAAAATATCTTATTTTTGTGTTTCAACAAAAGTTTTAACTGACATGAGGGTTGTAGGAGCTACGTCTAATACTTCAAGCTACTGAGTTGTTAGATCCTGGAATAATTAGGTTGACGCGCTTTCTTCATGTGCCGTTGTTTGGTTCTTTGCAAATTTCCATAAGGAACTAAGAGACCATTTTTTTGCATCACCATACACATCACCACACACGTTTATTGGCTCCACATAACGCCAGCGTGCAAAATGTCCAACTATGTCCAATACATGTACAAGTAAAACTTACAATGTCCATTAGGTTTACGCTGTTGCGGTCAAAACCTTTTTGCCCTTCCGGGTCAAACGCCTGCTTACAACAGTAGCAAGGCCACCTAAATGCACCACCCCGTTCACAGCGCCACTCAGTGATCAAAAATGGAAATAGCACATAATCTTTGGCTCCTACAAGGGTGAATAAATAGACTCAAATGAGAAAACAAACATTCTCCTTTCATGTAAAACAGAATAAATGAAAGTTTTTGAATAACATGAGGGTGTGTAAAGAACATTCAAATTACATTTTTTTGGTTAACTATCCCTTTAAGTGTGTGTCCGCTATTTGAATGCAAGAGTTCAAAGTCATGTGGGAAAATCTCAGTGTGTCTGTGTGTGTTTATGTGTGAGAGAGGTGATTAAAGCCTTGCCCTGGCGGGTGCCCTGACTCTGGCATGGTGATGGATGAAGCAGTGTGTCCGTCATTAGGCAGGAGGCTGGCCCCTGGCACCCATACCCAGCTCTTAAATGTATCCATACCTCGCTGTCCCCTAGTGCTGCTGTTCATTTCAAGGTCAATTGACTCAGTGCAGCGCGGGGCACAAAACATCCCCCTTTTTTCATAGTTTTATTTCCCATTACCGACTGTTGTGCCTGTGCTTGTGTTTGTACACAAGCGTGTGTGCGTGGGATTGCGTGTGGGTGTACGCACCACGTCAAAGACGATGGTGTGAAACAAATACCCTGCGGCTAGTGTCTAGCGCTGAGGAAGACCCCTGCCTGAACCCTGTAGTGCTTATGAGAGTGTACACTGTATGCAGTGCACTTTAAAGTGTATATTGGATAAAGTCCGTCACTTTGCATTCAGTTATGATGTCACTCCTGGATGTGGCACCTGTCCTGTTTCCTGTAGCTGAGCCAGCAACAGCAAACATAAACCTGTCCCAGATTACTATGATTACTATGATGGCCAGTTAATCTGATGCTCACACACAAACACATGCACTTGAATTTAATTCAGTTAAACTAGTCAAGTTAAGTTAAGATAGCATTCAAAAACACTAGTCTTCCCTTACTAAAAACAAGTGTGGTATTGGTGTACTGCTGTTAAACTATAAAACAATAAAGTATACTTTTAGTTTACTTTTAAAGTCCCTCTCAGAAATAAAGTTAAAATGGCACATATACTTGATTTATACTGACAGTGACAGAAAATTCTACACTATAAAAAATGCTGGGTTACTTTCAAAAAAGGACAAACCCAGCTAAGGGTTTATATTTGACCCAACAATTGGTTCAAATCAACTTAATATTATTAGCTGAATGCAAATATTTAGTAAGTTGATAATGTGACACAGGTCTTCGTTAATTTTCCATGATTTATTAATGGAAACTCCTTTAAAAAATAAACTTTAAAAGTACTTGCTTTAAAAGTTTGGAAGAATATTACACATAATATTTAAATATAATATTTAAGTATCTGTGACGAGTCACCCCTAGCGCATTCAGTGTCGCCATGGGAATCAACGAGGAACAGCTGCCGATTGTCAGAAGCTCGTCTCAGCCGGCATAAAAGCCAGCTTCGCCAGAGGCATGGGGAGCAACGACTACATAACTCAATGTGTCTGACAATGAATTCTGTTTTCTCACGCCAGGTAGCGACGACTGACGATCGGCAGAAACCAAACCACCTCGAACCCGGAAGTGACCGCATCCGAGGAGAAATAGGAACTCACCAGGCACGAGCACGAAGAGCACGGAGGACGGATAGGAGTCACGCCACACCCCCACGGAGACTTTCACCCCCGGGCACTCACCGTTATTGTTGATTTTCACGGCCACGGGCTCTCTCCCGCTATCTGTTTTACCCGAGATCGACGAGCCATGGAGGAGATAGTAAAACGACATCAGCGTCCGCCAGCAGCAGCTCTCCGAAGCCCTGTCCCTTCGTCAGGATCGTACGGTGCATGCAGTGGAGAAAATGTTGGAGAACGTAGCCGCACGGACTCCGCTTCCGGATGCCCGGGAGAAAGCACATCATCTCCTGCTGAAGCTGGGTGAACAGGATGATGTGGAGGCCTTTCTCCACACCTTTGAGGTGCCGGGAGGCCTGGGCCCCGGCGGAATGGGCACGGATCCTGGCACCCTTTTTGTCCGGAGAGGCCCAACGGGCGTATTATTCCCTCCCTCCCCCATCCAATGAAGATTACAAGGTCCTCAAGGCGGAAATCCTCGCCCGGGTGGGGTTGTCCCCAGTCCTCGCGGCCCAGAGACTCTACCAGTGGGCCTACGATGACCAGATTCAGGTGAGGACTCAAGTAGCCCAGCTATCCCGGACAGCCCATCTGTGGTTGCTCACCGGAGATCCCACGGCCTCCCAGGTAGCCGAAAGGGTCCTGGTGGACCGCATCCTGCGAGCGCTGCCTCGTCGTCTCCGGCACTCCGTCGGCATGCGTGGCCCTGTCTCACTTCGGGACCTGGTTGAATCGGTGGAGTTGGCAGAGGCCGCCGTAGCCCGTGAGTAGGGTGAGACAACCATGGCGACCGACGGAGGGCACCTCCTGACCAGGCAACAGACCGGCGGCCCCCACCCCCGTTGACGAACCGATGCCCACGGAGCCGGCTGTATCGAGCCCACAGGTCTGGTTGACCGCCTGCACCCCGTCCTGGTCCTCAACACCCGGAGCTCCGAGGAGGTCAGTACAAGTCAACGACCGAACGGTGATGGCCACTCTAGACTCAGGAAGTTCTGTGACGCTGGCCCAGCCTGGGATAGTCTCGCCCCACGCCGGGCGGCCATACATGGTCTCCGTCACTTGTGTCCATGGTGATACGCGGGAGATCCCTGCCCGACGAGTCACCGTGGCTACCCCACAAGGTGACTGGACGATGGAGGTAGGAATTGTGTCTCCCGTGCTGGTTTTATTGCGGCGGGATTTCCCAGGTTTTGACCAGCTGATGGCATCATCCATCCGCCCTGCCGGCCGTGGGGGCCGCCAACCATCCCGGCGGAAGGCCAGGAACCGCCGCATGGCGCTGCTGGCTACGGAAAGCGAACGGGAGGGTGAGTGTCAAGACCCTAATCTCTTTTCTGAACTCTTTCAGCAGTTAACCGGAGGAGGCTCGTTTGGAAAAGAGCAAAGGGAAGACGATCGACTTCGGAACCCCCTCACGTACTTCGTCATTAAGAACGGTCTGTTGTGCTGTGTCGCACAGAGACGGGGGGGAGGAAAAACATCTGCTGGTGGTACCGAAAGGAAAGATGGCCACCATACTCGAGCTGGCGCACACCCACCCCATGACGGGCCATATGGGAGTTAACAACACGACCCAAAGGATCCAAGACTGCTTCCAATGGCCCGGATTGGAGGACGAAGTCCGGAGGTACTGCCATGCCTGCCCGACATGTCAGAAGACGTCCCCCAAGCAACCTCCCCCCAGCCCTCTCATCCCTTTACCCATCATCGAGGTGCCTTTCGAGCGCATGCAGATGGACCTGGTAGGGCCGCTGCCCAAGTCTGACTGGGGACATGAACACATCCTGGTCATAGTCGATTACGCCACCTGGTACCCAGAGGCCATACCCTTAAGAAGAGCCACCGCCCAGTCCATCGCTAAGGAGCTGTTCGTGTTCTTCAGCCGTGTGGGAATCCCCTCAGAGATCCTGACTGACCAGGGGACGCCATTCATGTCCCGGGTGATGGCGGACCTCTGCCGCCTACTCCAGGTCAAACAACTACACACATCCGTATACCACCCGCAGACCCATATTTCAGAGTTTCACGGCCACGGGTCGGCACTTCAATAAATCTCCCCTCTGGGGTGTGATAACAATGACTTTGCGTGTGTGTTGTTCCTCCACCCGTCACAGTATCACATATCATTTTTTACAGTGAAAGAGATGCACCGATACAAAATTTCTGATAGCCAAATATTTAGAGTGATATCTGCCGATACAGATTCTGAAGATTAAATTCATATTTCTTAACTTTCTGAATGTTATTAATTCATATTATGATTATTAATAATGAACACCAAACTGGTCATGATTCTGAACATTTTCTATGCACAGAGCACAAATTCATTGCCTTTTCCTGTCATCTTTTAACTTACAGGATTTATCGGCCCTGAACATCAGCTGTTTTAAACAATCAGCCGACAGCCGGAAAACTGCCCGACCGATTATTGGCCGATATATCGGTTCATCTCTAGTGTATATTTGGCTTGTAGTTGTCTTTACTTTTGAAGTTGTTTTACGTTTTTAAATGGGTAGCCTAAAAAATACTTTTCTCCACAGTTTTACATTCTGTCTCATAAACCTAAGTTTAAACAGTAAGAATAACGTATTAAACTAGTAAACTATCAGTGTACCTATGAGTTCATTTGTAGTACAGTTACAGCACGAATGAAAAACATTCAACTAGTTCTGTACTCAAAATTTACTACTGTTATTTACTACTGTTACTATAAAGTGGGCCAATTTAGTCCCAAGCAGTATTGAAACAGTACACTTACAGTACAAGTATACTACTAGTAAGTTGATATTTGTATACATACTATGTAATGTACGTGATATTTATACTTACTGTAATAAAATAAACTGAAAGTATACTTTTTAAAAGGATTTTAGGCATCTCAGTGAACACACAGCAGGAAAAGAGTGGGGGATAAAACAGATAACTTCTCAACATGATAACTCCTCACTGGACCAGCGCACATCATCCTCCGCTCCTACAAAACCGTGACCTGCCGTTCTCTCTCTTTAGGCCTCGTTCAGGCGGTGGTGGTGAAGTGGTGTTAGTGAATGTAACTTTTCAAGGAAGGGTATGGTGCCAACGCAAAGCACGGCAGAGCGTTTCTGCAGGAGCCAGCGGCTGAGGCCTGTGATGTTTAATTCAGCAGCCCATAATCACTCAGATGGAGTCAAGAGCCAGCTTTAAATAACTTAGCTTCCAGGGGCAGATCTGCTCAGCACGAGTGTGTGTGTGGATATATGTTTGCCCAGGTGTCAAAATGTAAAAAAAGATCAGAAAAAAGTCTGTATTCTCCACTCTCTTCAGTGTAGATGTTCTTAACAGCATCCACAGCGAATCGTGTCGAGTTTGGGGTGCGCACAGAGGACAAAACGTAGGTGTTACAGTAAGAGTACAGATTCCACCTTCACTGCCGCTAGTTATTCATCTGACAGTTTTATAAAATTGGTGGGCTGTGCTGAGCGTGCACCCTGAGCAGACTGGGAGCGGGACGTCTGGGAGCCATCAGTCTGCTGTGATGGGCTCGGTGGAGTTGGTGACTGTGGTACTAATACCTACAGCCTCTCACAGGAAGTGCATGCTTCAATGAAGAACACTGCAAAGTCAGGCAGCCCTTCCACTGAGTCTAACTCTGCCAGAGAAATCAGCATTGTGGCTCAACCATTTATGTACGGTTGTGGATGCTGGCCCTCAGCTGCGATGTGCAAAACGTATTTTTAAAACTAGTTAATGTGGGTTGCTTGAATCCGTGAAGGTCATGAGGATACAAAAGCCAACTTCTGAAGCTCAGAATTTTCAAAAAAAAATGCTTCTAAACATATACAGTAAATGTGCTTGGGCTGTAAGATTGCTCTAAATTACTGTTCAATGCCGGTCAAGATTTAGTTTTTCATCACAACATAATTCCTTATTCATTAGGGGGCATTTACATAAGATGTTTTCATGTTTAAAAACAGCTAGACAGAGCATAACAGAACGGAACAGAGTTCAGGGCTCTCAGGACGCATTTTCAAAAAGACTTGACACACCATCTTAAAAATGTTCAAAAAACAGCCTGGGATGTCACGCAACAGCCAGTGCGTGAATGGGATGAATTTAAATACCCTTTTCTGAGAGGGTTAAGCATGTTAATTAAAGAACAGATATTTTATGTTTGTATACTGTATATATAATTTATATATTTATTATTATTAATAACTACATTTAGAATAAAAATAGCATATACAGTAAATATATAAATATTTATTTATAATGATGATTATTTTGATTTTAAATACAGTTATTAATAATAATACATATATCAATTAATAAACAATGAGTTATAAATTATATATTATAGTATACTTTACAAATAACAATAAATACATAATGCTGTAGTCATCAATGATTCATATTTCTGGGAGCTCTCCATGGCAATCCGTTGAATGCTGATTCACCGTTGGTTCCCGATTCACCGATAAGCTGATAGGATCAGGGACAGAAGATGAGAAAAGATAACATCTACAGCCTTCAGATGTCTTGGAAAAGAGATTCGCCTCTGTGTAATCTGGAAATGGCCCAGTGCTTGAAATACTGGACCAAAAACAGCGGAAAATGATCCAAAACAGGAAGAATGATAATGACCAATGCATGAACAATATAAGGCACAAACTATACTGAGCATCTGAGTCGGTCAACAGAAATATCCCTCAAGAGAGAACTGACCGCTGTAGCTGAAGGGCCTCAGGGGTGCAGCCACTCACAAAACCCCTAAGATGCTTTCACACATAAACCCTTAGCCCTCTGGGACACAGAACCAGCCAGCGGTTGCCTAGTGACCACAAGAGTGAGTTATATCATTTTAGGTGTGAGAAGGAGAGATGATGTGTTGGATGGTGGAAAAAAGTCAGGTGAAATTAGTAAGGAAAAAAATTGCAAGTAAATACCAAGCGGTCAGTGAGGGGGCAACAGACCTCCAAACAACTATAATTACAGATTACATTTTCTTCTAATCTGTACATAGTCTATGCTTTTTTGTTGTCTAATCCTGCTTCTCCTACATATATTTACAATAATGTGTAGAATGAGTTTTGGACCAGAGATTTTACCAAGGGCGGAGCTACTTGACATGCCACCAAAGAAAAAAATTGTTGTCTTCGCTTTACAATGTCACGGTGTAAAATATAACAATCAAGTCTACACCCTGCATGAATATTCTAATAAAAGCGAAATGCATTGCAAATGTTGTTTCATACTGTACTGGCCTTTCTCCGTATCACTGGATAACTAATGCACAGTGAAGGTCAGTCGATTTTTCAAGCGCAGTCACCATTACGCACAAAATATTAGCCTGTATGTGTGCAGGCACAGCAACCTGAAATCACCTGCTATCGCTGGCAGCCAGCTGCCTTCAGAGATCTCTCTCTATCCTGGTCCAAACTCAAGGCCGTGACAGAGACTGAGCAGCACAGACCTGCTGCCACGTAATAGGGAATTAATTGAGATCATCAATATGGTATTAATCATTAAGGCACGGGTGCTGAGATGGCACTTCTGCCTGAGTGAGCCTGTTAGCGATTTGTGCGCTTAAAAAGTTTGACCTGCTGTTTGGAAAGAGTATGTGTGAGAGCAGGATAGGAAAGGAAGGTCGAGATAGAGTTGGAAAGAGAGAGTATTACAGATAGAGCCCTGTGCTTGTATTAAAGGGGTCATATGGCGCGAATACGTATTTTTCTGTGTCTTTGGTGTGTTATAAATTGCCCATGCATGTATTAGACATGTAAAATTGCCTCTCTGAAACACGCAGATTTTTTACAAAGCTCATCACTCTGAAAAGCGAGGTGTGCTATGATTGGCCAGTTAACCAGTGCGTAGTGATTGGTCAAATAATGCAAGCGTGTGACGGAAATGTAACGCCTCTTACCATATGTGGAACATCAGGTTCCAAAGCAATTGTACTGACAGGTACGCCCATCTTATGTATACATTTGGGCGGTCTTAGTCAAATCATACCATGAACTGACGTGGATTTGTGGGGATGTGGTTACTCGAGGCGTTTAAGGCAGGTCTGGGTGAGCATTCGCTCTTAGATAGAATGCATCTTTTGTTCCGACACTTTCATTTTTGCAATTTTACGTGTCTAATACATGCATGGGCTAATTGTAACACACCAAAGACACAGAATAACATGTTTTCGCGCCATTTGACCCCTTTAAACAACACAAGGGAGAGTTAACAATGACAGCATATTAGGTTCTAGCTTGAACTGAATCTGTTGACCAACATACAGAGAAGACGGCACACAGCAAAACACATCACCGTGAACATCGATGCCATTCTGATGAACAAACACATAATCCATTAGCGGTATTCGTCCCTCGGCGAGGCGGAGTGCGGATGAACGTCACTCAGCGCTAATCAGGCAAACACAGCACAAACTGCAGGGACTACATTAAGCAGTTGGGCACGGCACGTCTCCAAACATTCGAGGGTGTCTAACTGGGCGGACATTCCACTACATAAATTAAACATGGTGCGGCTAGATGGTGCTCGCGCTCAAATGATGTACAGCAGCTGGGATCGATGCGGAGAGCAGAGCAGCTGGCTGAGCGCTGGTGAGGAGACACGTGGCGCCTGAAAGCGGCCCGGCGTGGGGTCCGGCAGAGCGCTTGAGCACGCTGCATATCAAACAAGCAGCGGGACAGGGAGAGGAGTCTTGACAAGCTCACTCTCACAGGCGTCAGGACTGAGCTCATGAAAAGTTTATGAGTTCTGCTCAAAACAGATTGATTTGGGGTTAAAGCAAATACAGAGTCCGAAAACCCCTGAAGCTGTGATATGTAACTGGGTAAAGAAGACAAAGCAGAGAGAAAGAGAGCAAGACAGAGAAATTGGCTGTACGATCGAGTGTGACTTACAAAAAAAAATATTATATCTTGATGTATTCATTGAGGCTTTTTTGCAATTAAAATCTCTGGAAGGACACGCTTGCAATGTGATTCTAGCCGGGAGAGAACGTCCGACGTGTCATTAGTCAGCATGAGGGTGTTTAACATGCCTGGCCATATGTTTGACCTCTCTGACACTGGTAGCGTCAGGCCTGGAGGTCTGCGTGAGGTCATTGCAGGTGTGAAGCAGATGTGGAGAACATCAATGCTTCAGGTGAACCTAAAGGGCAACAAACACTGACCTGTCAGTAATCATTAGACTGCAGTCTGCTTGTTGATGGCTTAATACAGCATTCCCTTTAAAGGAATAGTTCACCCAAAAATGAAAATTATGTCCTCATTTACTCACCCTCTTGTCATTTCAAACCTGTATGTCTTTCTTTCTTCTGCAGAACACAAAAGAAGATATTTTGAAGAATGTTGGTAACCGAACAATGGCGGTACCCATTCACGTCAATTGAATGAACACAAAACCAATGCAAGTCAATGGGTCAGCCGTTGTTCGGTTACTTTCAAAATACTTTCTTCCATCTTCATCATTTTATTTTGACAATAGACAATGTGCTCTATTCGCTTCCATTCACATGCAAATGCACAAAAACACAATAAACAAACAAACAGAAGTCTGAAAAACGTCATCTTTGCCAATCAACAACTCTATTCCTATAGTAAACAAAGCTTGTGATAGAAAAATTCAGTATGTTCTCGCTTTTATATACAGGCTGTGCTCCACAAAAAACATCTCACATTCACACTGTCCAACTGTGGAACAATAGAGGAAGTGATGTCATCAAATGCTTCTGTGTTCAAACGGCAGGGCGGCTGGGGAGACTCTTTGATGCGGCCCCCATAGGAGCCCCTAGCCAGTCTGCTACAGAGAACAGAGCCAGAGTCTTCAGAGAGATGAGACCTGGGCTCTACGGATCCCCTACACCCACCCACACCCACAAAGCCCATGATCAATGATGAGTCTTAATCAATCACAACAATGTTACCTCCCCATCCACTACTCTCTCCCTTAACCTCTGTCCTGCCAGAGACAGAGTGCTGTTTGAAAGCTTGCATGTGTGTGTTCAATGCTACATGTGTGCATATATAAGCATGCATTAAAAAGTAGATTTGTAACCAGTATGAATGCACAACGCTGACCACAAACACCGTCGTGGATACAGGCTCAGCATAAATCTGTTCCTATCCTTTCTTTTAAGTCTGTTTTAATAGACTGAGTGCTCTTGTTATGAACTGATGAACAGAGAGGAAGGGCTCGGCGGGGAGCGTTACAAAGGTAGCAGTAAAGAGCATTACTTTGACAACGCATCTGCCTCACACGGAGAGGAATCGGTTTATACTGAAATAATCAAGGCAGAGGAGCGAGCATCAATCAAGAAACTGAGCATGTGCAGGAAACCACCGCAGGAGGAGACCTCCGCTCAATTTGGTATCGTCTGGAGCCTACAGGCTAATTTGTTTACATCCATAATACATTCAAAGGATTTATCTAACTTGCAAATGAGCATTCATTTAGTGGTCCGAGAGGTAATGTGGAGAGCGGGGAGCTGTGGAAACAGAGAGGAGAGGTGTGAAAGAGCACGAACATCTGGCAGGGCAGTGAGGGGGGGGGTGCAGGTGGATTTAACCCTTTAACACCCAGACGGGAGCTTTCTAGGTCATTGGCGCTCTGTGGAAGCATGCGAGTGTTTTAACAAATAGATTGGATCAGAGCAGATCAGGCTTGGACAGCGGCCATATTTTAAATGGCGGCTACTGAAGTCAAAGGTCACACGGACAATCCCTGGACCGGTTTCAAGGACGCCGTCTAAAAGGGACAAGTCCATAACAGATTGTGTAGTGCCTAGACACGCTCTGATCACACGCCAAATGCCAGGATGACAAAAGGTGTTTATGTGGATGGGACGGTCCCCAGAGAAGAGCGAGTCAATGGTTGGCACAGGGTCTCCTCTACAGTGTTGAAGGGGCTGTGCTTGAGCCAAGGTCCTCTCTTGTCCCTTCTCTGACTCTTGGGTGTAAGACTGGCAGAAAGCAGTTTCTATAGCGGGCTGTGAGATACCTGCTTTAGCAAAGAACAACTCACACACACAAAATGCAACATTTCATAAAACAGCACAATGTTTTCCTCATATCACAGACACTGGATACAGTTTTATCAAATAGCACCAAAAAATAGAAAACCTGACAGGATAATATAAATAAATCCTGTTTTAATGTATGTGGGAGGCAAATGAAACGCTGACTTGATGCTTTAAAAAATCTCACTGAGAGCTTAAAGTAATTTGTAGAGTCATTTAAGTTGATTTCTCTAAAATGTGTAAACAGTGTGACACCATCAAAACATTGCTTTGTGTATCTGGGCATCACGATCAGCTTAACACCATAATTTGGGCCGGGGCTATCTATTTGTCTGACCAATGGCAGAAGAGGAATCATCTGGAACCGTTTGGTGCTGATGGTGGTGCAGAATAACACTACAGCTTGATGTAAACATATCTTAGTGAGTGAAAAAAGGTTATAAGAAACAGAAAAACAGAAATACAGAGAGTGAAAGAGAGAGTGATTTGTGGAAGCGGACAACAGATCCGAGGGTCTTCAGAACTTCAGTGAGCTGATCATACGCTGAGATTCAGTCCTAGAAATTGAAGACCTTCAGGCTAAACAGTCGCTGCTCAACCACCGACACGCACACAAACTATCGTCTCAAGATGTAAACAAACTCTCTTACATGCTTGTGACCGACTGCACAAGCTTTATAAAGCCTGAGTTTAAAACGATCCCATTCCTACAGTTGTCTCCACCCACCTCGATCTTCTTGTGCTGAACGGATGGGGTCAGTGTCGCCCTATAAACACACGTGGTACTGTGTGTGGCTCAGCAAATGCTGAGCCAATATCTTACACAGATATGGCAAGGGCACTGATGAGAGCGAGCGAGAGGGACAGAGAGAGAAAAAGAGAGAGAGATAGAGAGGATAAAGGAGAAAAAATCAATACTATATCTCAACACTAAGCACAAACCAAGCCAGAGCAGCAGTAGTGTGCAGCTTGCTACATAAACTGGACAGCTTCATCAGGTTTTTTCAACACACACACACCCCATTTCCTTTCATTTCAGCCAGGCTTAGAAAAGAGTGTGTGTGTACCCGCTGGAAAAGAGGGTCTGGTTGGCTCGGCGAACGAGCGATATAACGCCGTACCTCCATTCCCCGGTCCAAACAATCTTTATTTTCCTCTCGTTCTCACAAACACACACATACAGTGCCCGAGCCCTCAAAATACCCACTCTAAAAATAGCCAGCAGGGAGGCGTCGGCCCAGCTATTATTATTACACGCACGTCGTCCCGCCCGCCCCTACCAAGAAAAAAGGGACGAGACTAATGCTTTTTCTGGTGCAGGCAATTAAAAAACTATTTGTCACCTGCCTAGCGCTGATGTTCGGGCCCCTGGCACAGGATTATAGCCCAGAGAGCGGTGCCCTGATCAGACCGGTCTGGAGTCGAGATGGACAAATGAGCGATGGGAGGGAAGAGAGGGTTGATAGAAGGATGGCTGCGGAATACGAGCCTGGGTGGGTAGCTGATTTATACAGACAGGTTAATACCAGAGCAGCCAAGCCTCGGACTGCCACCGCCATCAGGAAGTCATGCAATATTTAAACCCTGCCGAATTAAAGACACTCTCTCAAGCTTTAGGGCGTGTGGCAAAAAAAAGGAATGTATGTTTCTGCGACCAAAAAACCCTTTTGTAATACAGTCACATATAAACATACAGACACAAACATGCATTTAAGAGATAAAGAATTAACAGACCTTTCCAAATTTTTATTTCAAATAAGCATTTCTAGACGTATTGTGGCCATTCCGGTCCAGTGTCTGTTGAATTTCAGTAAAACCAAACCTCAGGAGTGACAGCGAAGTCATCCAACAGCAATGTGAAAGACTGACAGCGTGACAAGATACATGAAAACTGCGAAAAAATTTGTTTTTGAACTTTTCCTAAATACATATATAAATATGACTGTTGTATTGCTTAAAAGTGAATATGAACTTCTTTTCTTTGCAGTATTTGAGGTGTGAAAAAATACACAGCATCTTTTCTGTTATTTTGACTTGTTTCTCAAGTTTTCATTTTCTGCAAATAAAAACAAGAAACAATATTTATGTTTGAAATTTGGGAGAAATGTTGTTAGAAGTTTACAGAATGAAAAAAAGAGATCATTTTCCCTAAACACATACATATATATATAGTAAATTCAGAAAAATTGAATTAGGTCTTTTAATATTTTCCGCGGCTGTTTGACAATAACCAAGCCGTGGCATCCTTAAAGAACAGCATAGCTAGCTTCTAATTACCATCATACCAATAAACAAAGTAGCAAACGTCACAGAATTACAGTTTACGTGTATTCCATCTAATTTTATACCGTCTCTCCCCAACGTTTCCAATCGTCCTATCCCGTCTAGTTCCTTTCTCTCGCCAAGCATGATGCACACACATTTAAGTCACACGCATGCAGAGATGCAACGCCACTGTCTTCTGCATGATCAATACCTGATTAGTCTCAAAAATAAGGCACTGACAGATTTGGGATGGCACGAAAGAATGACAGAGAGCTTTTTTAAAGGAGCAGCTCCCCCACCGTCCCCTCCAAACAGGAACCTGCCACGTCTTTGATTGTTCCATTCATGCTATCGATTCGGCCGCAATACAATTAGCATTGCAAAGCGTCAATGTTTTTCAGACGCCTCGTACCGAGAGCCGGCGGGTGCTCGCTCAATCTACTCAGAGCGGCGGATGTGTCATCGCTATCTCGATACAATTCTGCATGTTATGGCAGCCGACGTGACTCATAACCCAAACAGGGCCGACCGACTGAGCACATCTCCCCATCCTCTTCATCATCATTAGTGAGATAAAGCAAGACGAAGACGATCTGATGGAGAATAAGAATAGAAGAAGCCGTCTAATCAGTTATGGCTTTTGTAGAGGAGCGGCAAAGGCCCGAAGCCTTCGGTTTTATCTTCCTCTATCATTCGCGAGGGTGCAAAGAGCACAGACGCTCCCTCAGGCCTTCTAATGAGCAATGGAGATGGACCAGCAAAAAAAGGCCATCAAAGCTCTTTGGGCGCAGGGCGGGATGCCAGACTCAGGTTGTGAGTAGGTAATGGTGGCAGTAAATAGTCCTGTGGAGGTGGTTTATGTGTCCCCATGTGGCTGCCCCCCTCCCGACTCCAGCTCTGACACACCCTGCATTGCTAATTTACAAGGCAGCTTGTTAATGGTGTGTGATTTACAATGCTCATTTGAATCTGTGATCTTTGCCTGATGAAATCATCGCCTTACAGCGGCTACACATAAACAAATGCCAACAGAACACAATCCCTTCTTCTCATGTTTTCAATACTATGGTTTGAGGCAACTGACAAACACATTTACATAAAACATGATGGGTGATGAAAGACAGCAAAGCCACATTTAAAATAATGCAGACAAAAAGGAAGCAAGAAAAAAGATTTAGACCGATGTATCTCACACAAAATCTAATCAAACCTACACACCATCTCAGAATACAAAACATGTTTAGATGTGTAGATTTCAAATTAGACCTACACATCACCTCATGGTATGAAATTAAACCTCCTCAACATCTTTCTATGAAATTACATTCCGACATAATCTTCCGTAAAATTAAAATGAGACCTGAGTATTTTACTCCAAGGGGGGCAATTTAGCCCAAATACAAGGTGTAAAATAAAAGCTAGAATCAGAGGTGAGCACTTTTCACTTTTTTATTCATAGCTGTTTGTTTGTGTAGCTGCAAATTTATCTTCTGCAGTCTAATAAAGTCAAATCACTCCTTACTGTCACATAACAGAGCGGCTGCCGATCTATCTGCTGATTTCTCAGATGAAGCTCTTACCCCGGGACCAGTCAAATTCCTGAACTGATGTAACAGATCTCCACCACCAAATTGCCAATTACATGAATTGGAGTCAGAGCATTGCTTTGTATGTTGATGAGCCTGGACTTGTACGACAGATCTGGAGATCGATATGACAGTGAATAGACTCACGGAAAAACATCACCTTCAAACTTTCCCATCTCTTCCTTCTCTTTCAGTCTCTGTTTGTGATGAGGAAATCAGAACATCAGATCCACCAAAACTAATTGGGTCTCTGATGTGTAATCAGTGCCGGACAAATGAGACAGTTCTGGTTATTAGACGTAGTGGCATGTTGGAGCAATGCGAGCTGCGTGACAACACGACACACACCCCGTATCCACCATGGCCACACACACTTATAAACGCAGCCGTCTGCCAACTGGCCCTGGTATGTCCTATTGATCTGCCTTTGCTTACCGCCTACCGTCATCTGACACTTGCACATGCACAGAAATTACAGGCAGCACATCAGAAGGTGGGAGCGACCGCAGAGGTCTCTTCCTGGCACTGATCACAAAGGAACACAAATTTAAGGCAGAGAAAGTCTAAGCTGTGCCAGCTGAGATCTGAGGGACATGCACACAGGTGAAGCCTTTTAAGAAACGTCTGGGTTGTATTGCACACCAAAATCATAAGAAAATAATTGCTTTAAGAAAATGTTGGTTTCTGTATTGTGATATTTAATGACTGTTAAGTACATTTTAACCCCCCCTTATTTACATTAAGTCTTCTAATTGAGGAGTTAATTTGCAAAAAACAGATAACTTTGAAAAAAGAGAAGAAAAACCTTTTTTAAATTGTCATAAATCATGTTTTTTATTGTGCATTCCAGCTAACTAACACAATAAAAAGACAATAACACGATCAAAAAACTTTTTTTAATTTTTGAGTTATCTGTTTTTTGCAAATGAACTTAATTTTATTCTTCAAAATATTTTCAAAGATGATTTTTACTGTACCACTGTAAAAATTGCTATTTAAAAATGAACAATGTATTGATTCAAAAGCAATAAAAATATAACAAACTCAAATTTCTTAATAATGTTTTATTTAATTTAATATTGTGATAATGAGAAAACAAAACACATTTTTTATCTTGTATTGTAATAGTAGAAGTTGTTTTTCCATGAATAATGTTACAATGCTTTCAAATATTATAATAAATAAATTTGGACCTGGAAATTTTCTTATACGATTCACCCAACACACCTCCATCCGCACACAGTTGCTCTCCACCAACAACAAGTACACACGCAGGAGCAAGTTAACCAAGCCAACAGAGCGTAAAGCTTGCGGTCTCTACAGACAGCGTCCTAATAGAACAGCAGTGATCACGCTCAAGCGCCTGCGTTTCCTGAAGCCCGTGAAGAGCCATCAGTGGCTTGTGATGCGGGCTGCAGGGTCTATAGGTAAGAGTTGGATTAACACAATAAGGCAGGTCAATCTCTCGCTCTAATGTCCCAGACGTGCAGTGGGAAAGGGCCGGACACACTCGGCTGCTAGTGGCCAGCGCTCAATAACGCGCTGAATGTCAGTTTGGCTCACTGGCGGACTCCTGCCCTTTCACAGAGCTCTGAATTATTAAGCAGCCATCTCACATCCTGTCTCTCTCTTTGCCCTGGGTCCATGTGAACGGCTTTTTGATTGCAGGGGGGATTGTGGGTAATGGCGGTATGCAAAACAGACTGGGATGAAATTTGCAAAGGGGTCAGTCGAAAGGAGAGGCAGATGCACACTGTGCCAACATACATAGAATAACAGAGAATGAATGAGAGAGAGAGTGAGAGAGTGAGAGAGAGAGAGGCTCATTTTGGCTATTCTGCTGCTGGTAACTGATCATTAATACTGAAGGAGACTTATTCAATGGAAGAGCAAAAAGTGTGAGAGTTTGAGAAAGTGGCTGGGGATTCCAGGGAAGGATTAAATCTGAATGGATTTGTGTAAGAAAATAGTACAACATCATGCACAAAATCAGGACAACAGTACTGAAACCCTAAAGCTAAGAAAAATATTTTTGTCAAGAATGTTTCAAAAGGATAGTTCACCCAAAAACTCAAATTCCATAATTTATTATTCTACTTACAAATAAAAAAAAGTTCACACAGAAATCTTTAAATAATGATTTAAAGAGTTCTTGGCCACCATTGACTACCATAGTAGGAAAAATTGCTTTATAATTTGTAGAATAAAAATAAAGAATGTAGGAAAGCAAACAGTTCTGGGGCACTTTTGACTACTATTGTAACTATTCCTACTATAGTCAATGGTGGCAAAGAACTGTTTGGTATCTTTCTCTGTGTTCATCAGAACAAAGAAATTTATACAGATTTGGAACTCGAGGGTGAGTAAATGATGACAGAGTTTTTATTTTTGAGTAAACTGTCCCTTTAAGTAGCTGCAAAAATGTTGACATTTTAACTCACTTGAACTAAACTCAAACTGTTGCTCAGCCATAACAGCAGTTTAGCTAAAAGAGAAAGCTGACTGTGGTAGAAGACAATCTGCCTGCTGTATCACTTCTTGCTACAATGCTGACAATGCATCGCACACTTGTGTTCTAAATTGCGTTGTAACACATTTCATAAAGCAACCACGCGTGAAATATGGTGTGCTTAGCTTGCGATCACCCACTTGTGTAACCCTAACCTGAATGTAAAATCTCACCGATCTGTCAAGGATGTCGATCCAGGTCCTCCTCGAGTAAATCAAATTAGAGATCATAAATAGAAATGTGTGAAAGATGTAAACGTGTGAAGAACATCTCAAGGCACAGCAGATAGAGGGCGAGCGTGGGAATCGGGGTGTCCGTGTGAGTCACAGAGTGTGGGCCGAGATGGATGGAGATGAGAGAACAGCTGAATCCCAATGACCAGAAATTGGAGCGCTGGTATGATGTGGCCAAGGTGGAACTGGTGGGGGCGGTGATGTTTACAGTTGATGGGAAGGGTATAGAGGAGGTGGCCTCATGTAGCACTGACGCAGCAGCTCTGCTAGATAGTGAAAACACACGCAAAGCACATTTAGAAGATACAAAGTCTGATCGTGGGAGAAGATTCATGTCTTGAGAAATGACCAGAGTTTTCTATGCTTTATGTGGGACATGAAGAACTAGGACGAAGGAACGTATAGAACGTATAGAACGTATACAAGCCGGATGAGTCAAGAGGGCGTCTGAATACTAACACACTAGACACTTTTGGATTCAAGAAAGTATTGATACACATCATCTGTACAAAACCTTATAACCAACATCCTAGTATTCTTATATTGTATAAGGGCCTGTATCTATCCTGCCTGGCCATTCCAGAGAGAAACAGCCCTGTTCGCCCGTTCCCTCGCTGTAGCCGCGAGCCACAAGTCCTAAGACTTTTGAATCAATACTCAGTCACTGATCCGAGCGACAGCATAAACTTTCAACTTACCACCTCGGCACCTTATAACAGACATTAATCCCACGACTCTGAAATCAATATGCCATCATTTCTCTTTTGTGTATTCAGCACCCTAAACAATCCGGCAATAACAAACACAAGCGAACACGGGCAGTATTAATGTCCCCATCCATTAAATCCGTCTAATGAAGCTTTGACTCATAAATGACTCTGTCCGGGAGCGTAAGCAAAGTCAAATATACATTACTCCGGGCCGGGAAGTGTGCGGTCAGGGGTGAGTCGACGCGCATTCTGTGTGGCTACACAAACAAGCGCCTATGAATAAATAAATGGAATGAGGCGCCCACCCAGACACAAAAGAACATTCTGCCTCTCGCCTCGGGCTAATTTACACCAGCCCGGCGGCCACAGGCAAATCCAGCCAAGATGAAGAGATGATGGAGTTCAACTTTTCCTCATCAGTTAGGTCAGAAAATGGAAATGCCCTGTTTCTTGGCAGCTTTTGCTGGTAACATCGATCTTTGGAGTGCAATGCGAGCACGGGGGTTCAAATACGGTTTCAAAGCTGGACGTGAGCTTTGATAAAAGTCCGTAAAGTGCACTTTTTAAAGGGCCTGAATATCCGATCACAGTTAAACAAGTTTCCAGCACCGCGGACAGCTCCCGACACGCCACCGCTCCGCGCCAAATTTAGTGAGCCTGACAGCCCGCGTGTGTGTAAGACAAAACAGAGCATCCATCTCTCCTTCTATATGAGCGGTCTTGTTTATTTTAATGAGCATGTATGTGAAGTGGGACAGCGAGATGTATACTGCATGCAGGCGTCAGAATCCCTCATCCGACTTATTCTGATCTTTAGTGAAGAAGCCATTCCTTGCCATCAATCATATGGAGAAGGCTCAGGAGTGAGCGAGCGAGAGAGAGAGCAAGGGGGTGGGGGGCGGGGGGTGGGTGCGCATTTGCTGCCAGTTCCCTGATTAATCTGGACAATATTCTGTTTTATGAGTCATTTCATTTCCCCAACATAGTTCAGCTCTCCTCTCCTCCACCTCCTCCTGTGTCTCTCCTCCTCCTTTTCCTCTCCTCATCCACAATAAAGAGGTCTCTGCAAAGGCTATTGACCGCTTTCTAAAGAGCTGCCAGCCTGCAAGACAAATGAAGTGTGCCTTCACATCCAGCCATATTAATATAATAATGATATCCGGCTCTCTGTCCCCGGCCGGTGGCCGCCGCACCTCAGCCCTGTTTGCAAGATTTGATGAAGAAGGAGAGTTGAGGAATTACATTCGATTAGCACTAAACAAGAGAACGGGACGTTGGACGATTAAATCAATCAGGTGAGGGACTAGCATAGACACAGAAAGTGTGTGTGTGCGCCCAGAAAGATAATACGCCCAATCTGGATCTCTCCATTCGCTCTTGCCTCTATTCAATGAGTGAGAAGTTCTTTTAAAAACGGCCAGTGAAGTGCAAAGCATGCTGGGTACTGGTGATAATACGTCTCCTCAGCACATCTCTGCCCATATGCAGAGCAAAAGGAGAAGAGCCGCGCAATACCACCGAGACATACCTAGAAGAATGAGGCGCTATCTGAGGGAAAAGCGTTTTAAACGAGAGCAAGAGGGAATGAGTGCAGAGATTCCTCCTAGGCTTTTTTTCTCATTACCTCCTCTCCTTCCCTGTCTTATTACTGAGACTTTCTCAATAAAGAAGATCTAGACTGGATAAAAAGGCAGTCACACTGGCAGTCTACGTTCCCTCAACCTCATCTCTTCTTCTCTGCTCACAGTTTGCTTCCCTTTCACTCTCGCTCTCTCTCTGATCACATTCTGTAATGTAACTTTGTATCATTGCTTGAGTCTTGACCGTGCTGAGGGTTTTTTTTTTGGCAGGGTTATGTACATTCTCATCGGATGTGTAGCCTTTGTGAATCTGCTCGCTGGGACACAGTGAATCTGAGACTGATGCCACATGTTTCTGGTAATAAGGCATCCTGGAACAACCTGATTCGTTCCAGAGAAACACAATGAGCTCAGGGGATACAGAGAGGACAAGCGAAAGACTATGAATAATATTTCTGTGAAAACAGAAAAACTGGCTAGAAGAAATCCTGTATTCTGTATTTTAATAAATTACTTCTAACTACGCAGATTTTGTGGTGTGCTATTACTGCTCTAAGCAACTGTTCCTGTGATTTTTATGCAGTGGATGAAAAACCCTCATATTTATAAATCACACTCCGGAAGGACTACAAAGTGAAATACAGTACTGGCCAAAATTGATTGTTTTGGATAGTTGAGAGACAAATATTTAAATAAAGATGCATTATTTTTTGTGTGTAGGAATTAACTAAAGCTCAGTTTTAAAGTGATAGTTCACCTCTTGTCATTTCAAACCTGTATGACTTTTTATGCAGAATACAAAAGAAGATATTTTGAAGAATGTTGTTAACTGGCCCCCATTCACTTGCATTGGTTTTGTGTCCATACAATAGAAGTGAATGGGGGCCAGTGCTATTCGGTTACCACCTTTCTCCAGAATATTCAATTCAATTCAATTCAATTCAATTTTATTTATATAGCGCTTTTCACAATGTGCATTGTTCCAAAGCAGCTTTACAGGAGCAAATAAGAAAAACACAGAAAGGTAAAACACAACACAGTGCATGGTGTTTATAGACCAAGCAAGATCATTACAATAAATAATATCTAATAAATAAATAAATAAATAAATGCAGTCTCCCGGTGAGCAAGCCAACACTGCACTGCTCTGATGTGGCGAGGAACCCAAACTCCAATGATGAATAATGGAGGAAAAAAAAACCTCGGGAGAAACCAGGCTCAGCCGGGAGGACCAGATCTCCTCTGACGTGTCATAGCTGCACTCAGTGACCCCGACCAAAGCCACCGAGCAAAGTCCACGAAGAACAGGGAGAACCCACGAGCCGCGACCCAGAAAGCCCCACCCGCCGAAACCGTGCAGGTCCAACCCGGTCCCATTCCGAGATCAACAACAGACAACAGAGGAACAACCAGGGAAAAGTAGTAATGGCATAATTAACTTTATTCCTCTGTTGTCCGAAGATATACACAGAAGAATATCTTCTTTTGTGTATCTTATATCACTTTAGGAAGAATTTAAAGAAGTTTGGCAAGAAAGTACACACCAAACATGTGCAAAGTATATAAAGACATAAACAAGAGAATGACTAAATAATATTACCACAATAGAGGATCAACAAATGTTAATGACAGATAAAACTGTTGTCAATGTACGCTTAAATTCTTGTGAGCTTTTTGATTCTCTATGGATTTATTTTGTATATTAGAATAAAAATCAATATTCCCAGATACGCTGTGGTTTGCCTTTATACTAAATAACTGTACTAATAAACACATTAAAGGTTTAGAGTTTTGTCCATATTTTGATAGTTTGATCTAATCTGAGGGGGGCATTAAAAGCAAATATTGAACATCAGGCATCACTTTTGGCCACTACTGTACATCATGCGGACTTAAGAAGGGTTCTTTCGACTTGGGCCAGTAAACTATTACACAAACATCCAACCATCTAGGGCACCCTGGCAACTGCATAGCAACATGCTAAAACCACTAAGGTACCACACAGTTTATTAGAAATGTCAATATCCAACTATTACTTATCTTTCATAATTTTGAATTATTTCATGAATAAAACTATTCAACCTTTCGGCATAGGGCTAAAAACCTTCAACGGTGAACATGACCAAATCAGAAACTCATATGTGTCTCCATGTGTCCTAAAAGCATGAATAACTATAGCCTATCGCCTTTAAAAGCATTAATCTGCATGCAATTCCCTATCCCGCCCTGGATCTCTGTCTGAACTGGGCTGCAGTTTCGAGGTTAGCTTTGATCAGTCGGTGAGCTCAGGCTCCATTGGACTGACGGGCTGTGTTTTATCTCCCTGCCTGCCTCCATTACAGCTGAATCAAGAGTTGAAGGAATGCTGCTTCAAACGAACACAGGGAAAATGAGGGAGGAAAACGTAACGACTTCCGAAAAATAACAACAGGTAACAAAGCCTTTTCCTAACAGGTGTCAAATACTCTCGCAGTCTTACCTGTAAGAGCCAGTAGCACCTGCGGTGGAAGGTGGGGATGATGGAGGAGTGGACGTAACAGCCGTACAGACACTGGGAAAAGAGAGAGAGACACAGAAACATGTGGTTAGTACAGAACACAATAGGACCCATCACTGGTTCAACCCACCCAATAACCTCATCCCAAAGTCCCAGCACATGGCTATTTTTGAACATCAAAGGAAACAGAAGGGGGTTGATGGAGGTTATGGAGGTCATCTTTCCTACTTTTCATCTTGTTCTTGTATTTTTCTTTGTCTCCTGGTGCCCTAGGAGAGATGACACAACTGAAAAAAGTGGTGCAGTTTTTATTGAGCACACACACAAGACCCAACATAACACTTTATCATATTAACATGTTCATATCAAATCGACACACTTTCTAATAAATTAAAACTTAAAAAATATTTGGCCAAACGTATGGTGAGGTCGGGGCTGAAAAAGTCTGATTTTGAGCAAAGATTCGGGGGAAAAACATCTGCGATGCTGCGCTATTGATAGGTTCCAGCTTTCTACCAAACACATTGTTTGTGAGCACTCAAGCCAAAGAGCTTGGCTCTTTCTGGAATAAATCAAATATCCATTTCTATGGTTACGGCTCCTCTACAATGCACACAGGGAGTATTTATTTACCTGTGCAGAATTGGAAAACAAATACAAAATTCTAAGGGAGGTTAAGGACAAAATTATACAGCCATGAGTAGGTGTGGAATACAATTAGAGCTGCGTCCAGTGTTGGTTGTTTGAGACTAACCCTTAGTTGAATTAAAGATGAAAATTACAGTTCAGTTCAAATGATTGTATTTCTATAGCACATTTCATATTACAAAATAGTGTTTCAGCTTTATGCAGATTAGGAACTTGGCAAGGAACACTGTGACATGGTAACAAAGTAAAAGAAACCTTGAAAAAAGTCTTACTTTTCCTTTACTGGGTGGGCAAAAATGTATCATCACATTTTTTTTACTAAATAAATCATAATTGTATGCTTTACAAGTGAAATGTACTTTATCTTGTTGGGTAACCAAAACATAAAAATGGATGATAAGTCTGACATAAAAACAAAAACAGGCGCTGAGTCATAAACCAAAGATTTAAAACTGCAGTGGTGTGATGTGAACCAGAATACACAGTTTGCACTGTATTTTTTGGTATTTTAATCTCTAAAATGAACCGATTCATCAGATTTATATAAAACCTTTCTACATCAATGCTTATACATTAGAAAAGCATTACTGTTAAGGTGTTTGCTGTATGACTAACACATGGTGGCATTTGGAGAACTATGTTTTTACTTACAGCATAATGGTGCACATGAATAATGACCCACTTGACTGTCCATACTTCAAAGTGAACAAGACGACGCACCCCTCAGCTATGCAAATGCTGGGTAAATTCCAAGAAGCATTTCTGAACCTTTGAAGGGACAGTTCACCCAAAAATGAAAATTCTGTGATCATTTACTCACCCTCAATTTGTTTCAAACCAATATAAATTTCTTTATTCTGTTGAACACAAATAAAGATATTTTAAAGAATATGCCAAACCAAACAGTTCTGGGGCACTATTGGCTACCGTAGTCAATAGTGCTCCTTAACTGTTTGGTTACAAACATTCTTTCAAATATTTTTATTGTGTTCAGAAAAACAAGGAAATTGATATTGGTTTGGAACAACTTGAGAGTAAAGGATGACAGATTTCTTGGGGTGAACTATCTCTTTAAAAACTTTTTTATTCTTTATGTAATTGATGGCTTTTTTGGGTTGAGGTTATAACTTTTGACAGGTCTTACCCTGTCTGCTGCCCACGTTATTTTATTCAACAGAATTATTGGCTAACAAAATTTCCTTGCTACAACCACCGTTACAAAATGGTGAGATTGGATGAATTATGTTTAAAGCCGTTATAGAATAGCCAATATATGCACACCTGCTGCCATCCATTCTTCCACATGAGATTGAAGCCTTTTTTCACAGTCTGAAAGTATATGTATCTGGAAGACAGAGAGCTCTGAATATCTGTTCCACATTATTGACAGGTGTGTGCGGTTCCTCGCTGTTTCTCCTACTGTGTGGACTGGAGAGTGAATAAATTAGCCCCAGGCAGCTTCTGTTTACTCAACTTAAGAAATGCACAAAGTGTTCAGCAGACATACAGTAAACAAGACACCTGGGCTGTGTCAGACCGTAGCATCTGTCAGAGATGATACAGGAATCGATGTAAAGCATCCAATGGCTACACACATGCTGTTTGTGTGCTATCAGGGCACCCTACATAAGCATGGACTGCTGATTCCCAGTATAGGATCCGTGCTGATTTATTGGAGGACTGGTTCAGCATATGTTGTATAACAGCTTTACAAGTTTTGATAGTGAAGAGCACGACTACTGTCTGCCATCTAAACCAGCGCAAACCAGCATCTTTGGCATTTATGCTGTGGATGTTGGTATGTATTACAGGTAATCATACAGCATCTAGCATCAACCGAAAACATTGATGATATAATAAACGCACCAAAGCAAATGAGAAAATCGAAACCCTCTAATGCAGACAAGCTTATCAGTAATTCAGGACAAATATCATTCAGCTCGATGCTGATTCCCTCTCAGGGCTGTGTGGCAATGTGACAAACTGACACTGACAGAAGCCATTATTTGCTGTCTGTGGGCTGTGACAAATGACAGCACATCAAATGGCAAGCAATTAAAGCATAATTATATTCCCAACATAACACAGGACTTCTCTCCATTTCTCAATCTGACTTACTCTGTCTCATCAATTGAAGCAACGGCACGACTACAAATTACAAACCATTCTCAATGTACATCTAAAACAGACTAGTTAAGACCATTTTATGTGATGACACTGATCAAGAGAACAGAGCTAGCATAGCTCACCACCTACCACCCATAATGCACTGAACTGGGTCTGTATGCTCTGATAAAGGTCAGTAAAGGTCGAAAACGAGTAGGTCTTGAACACTTGGTTGGATAGTTGAATTGCAAATGTATTTAGCAGCGGCGTAGCGTAGGACCATCCATCAAAGCAGACACGCTATGGAGGCCGACCTGCTGAAGATGTGAGACTTCTTCATTAGGCCATAATGATGTGTGAAGGCACTCTTAATCAGACCATGGCATCTTAAGTATGTTGCCAATTTGCTTTTTTATGATGTGACGATACGTGTGATTGTGATATATACGAGGACGCTTAAAATGGACCTTAGTCAGGATAGACACTATGTAACTTAACAGTAATGAAATGAGGCTGTGTGGGAATGATGTATAGTATGAACGTATGTAAACATCTGCATGTCAAACTACCTGCTGTAGCACTTTCTCATTATCAAGCAGCATGTTTTATTTCACATGTTGACCAAGTAAACTACCTATCTTTTGGTTTGCCATTGGTTTTCAATAAGAGGATCTTTGCAGAACAATGTTTTGGAACACACATATAATGCCATACGACTTTCCAACCCAACACTTTTAAACATTTTAACACGCGAAACGCAATGACACTCAAAATCACATGATAAAGAAAATATTATCAACATTATCGCCACATGAAATAAAACTAAAAAAGAACAACGGAGAGCCCCAATACAAAGGTTAAACAGTAAAGTAGTTGGCATGATTTATTTATGCTGTGGTGCAAAAGTTTGTGGCTGCAAATTTTCAGCATTTTGTACTCAACAATACTCAAAAAAAACTAAACACACTGTTTTTATATGCCTCAGAGCTTTATTTTTTAAACAAAGCTTTGTCGATTTAATGTACCATCAACCCTGACCGTGGCCCACAAGCTTTTGTTGGTCAAGGGAAACCACACACCAGAGAGTGCTTGCCTAGCTTCATCCAGCTGCTATGCTGAATCCTTTGCTAACCTTGATGGAGTTTTGTCTTAGCACTTGCTACACAAGGAATAAATTATCAGACAGCGAATCCTGTTGGGAATACTCAATCATACAATTTGAGAACGCTTTGGAGACAACTTGACAAATTGCCTCGTCGAGTGATATAGTGAGCCGAGACCTTGTAGATAATCAAGACAAATCTATTACCAATCACTTGAACATGTACATTTGTCATACCGCACTCTTCCTTCAGCAATACCGAGCAGATCCGGGTAACTACGTGCGTATATAACATGCATACTAACTCCTGGCTTGTGTCCTGGTTATTAAGCTGTCAGCTCTGTCCTGCTCCGCTGCGGTGTCGCTGATTCATTAAGAAGATCAGAAGTTCCTGTGTTATCAATCAGGCATCAATAAGTAGACCTGCCTAAGGGCTGTGTTTCAGCCTAAGGCGCTGGTTCTTAATACTGGTCTTGGGGAGCCACAGCGCTGCACGTTTTGCTGGATTTCCATATTTCACACAACTAATTTAAATCATGGACTCTTTAGCACAGAGAGAGACACAAAATCTGCGGTGCTGTGGGTCCACAGGACCAGGATTAAGAACCACTGGCCTGAGGCAAAGACATAATATGGCTCAAGCCATCACCTCTCTCAATGGAAGAATCTCTCTATATCTACCTTGCTCAACCCATACTGATTTATTAAGTATGCTGATGCAATTTGCACTAGATAGGGAAAGTAATTAAGACTGGATGCACAGACTGCCATGCATACAATCATAATCCCACACAGAAATGTCATGGCTCTGCTTCCTTAGTCATGTTTTTCTTGGTCCTGTAGCAGAGCCATGGCAAAGTCTTTGGTTATGTGTGGAGAGAAACATATTATTGTCCTTTTGACAATAATATGCGTTCTCTCCAGTGTCTCGTCATTGGCCCCGCTCCTCTCGTTTCCTTGTGATCTTTCCCTGAGTGTTTGATTAACCACACCTGCCCTGTGTCGTTATCCCTCGTTTGTGTTCCCTATATATACCCTCTTGTTTCTTTGTCCTGTGCTCGTGTATTGCGTTGTGTATGTGCTCATGTCGTTGCTCGTGGTCCTGTTATTTGCCCTGTTTGTGTAATGTGAGTGTTGTGTTTTAGTCTTAGTCACCCTGCCGTGTTTGTTTTTGTAAGACGTTGTGTCGTGCCTTGTTTTGTTAGTTTGTTTTTGCCCCCCGTGGGAAGTGTTTTGTTTCAGTTTTTATTTTAGTTATAGTTCTGGTTGTCCCCATTGTGGGTTTTTGTTTTTCGTTTCGTGTATTAAAGTCTTGTGTTTAACCCCTTCACGTCTGCCTGCACTTGGGTTCTCTGCACCACAATCGTGACACAGAAAGGTAGATATCCGTAGTATATAAGGCCCTGTCACTTATAAAGCCCTTGTGGGCCACTCAAAGTCCACGTTTTGGTGATGTAGTGGCACATAGACCGTTGGGTAGTGCACTGTGGAATTCACGCCATACTGTACAAGTATGCATCAAGGGTGCTTTACAGCTGCATAGGGTGACATAATATGAAATAACAAATGGGACCTCCAGTAACCTAGCGGATCGCTCTGGGTTCAAGTGCACCACATAAAACTGCCTAAACTTAAACAAAAAACCTTATGGTAAAAATATGTTGAATATTGTAAATAGAATCAGTTTACACACACAGACCCCAAGACGAGAATTAATTACTCATACTGGACAGGTAAACACAGCCATACATCAATATCAAACAGGACCGAGAAAATATTGTACCACTAAGCCCTTTCAATACCACTAAACACGCTAAAAAGAAGAGAGAGAGAGAAAAAAGAAAGATAAGGAGGAGAAATAGTGGGCGTGCTACCCAAACTCATGCCCGTGACAGTACAACAAATGTGTGTGTGCGTGTGCACGTCTCTACGGCTGAAGACACAGTGTCTGTTGATGTTAATGCCAGGCTTCTGGGCTCAGGGCCAAAGGCATTAAGTGAAATCGAATTCCACAAAACTAGCTTTAATCAGCAGGTTTTTAAGGTTAGAATTACCCTCTCCTCCAGCTCGCCTGCCAAGGTTAAAGCCCTGCTGAAGCAGGCTGAGGTAATAGGATGATGGTGTGGCAAAGGCCTCATGCTCTTCTGCTCCTCTACACGCTAAAACCCTATAATGGTTTACACGTGACGGTCATACGTGGAATATTGAGCATCTATTGCTAGACTTGTCAAGGACAACAGTGACAGACTGAGGTGTACTGTATGTGTGTATTTGGGAGTGGTGTGGTTTAGTGGTTGAAGTCAATATGAATAGCTTTGGAAATGTATGTTATATAAGAAACAAACACATGAAAAAATAGATTTGACTATCAATAGAATAACAGATCATAAACCATTAAAGGGCTAGTTTTCTTTCATCATTTACACACCCTCATGTCATTCCAAACCTGTAAGACTTTTTTTTTCTGCAGAACACAAAATATTTTGAAGAAACTTGGAACCCAAACAAAATTGGTCCCCGTTGACTTTCATTATATGGACACAAAACCACCGAGACATTTCTCAAAACATCTTCTTTTATTTCCCACAGAAGAATTGTAACATACACAGGTTTTGAATGACATAAGGGTGAATAAATGATGACAGATTTTTATTTTTTTGGGTGGATTTAGACATTTTTAATTCACTTTGGAACAAATCCTAATTAAGATCACTTAAAATGGCGTCATTTTAAAGGGACAGGTCACCCAAAAATTCGGTCATTATTTACATGACCACTTGTCATTTTAAACCTGTATGGATATTTTGAAAAATGTTGGTAACAGAAAACCCTAGGTCCCCATTGACTTCTATTGTATGGACACAAAACCAATGCAAGTCAATGGGGACCGACAGTTTTCTGTTACCAAAATATTTCAAAATATCACGCAGGTTTAAAATGACAAGAGGGTGTGTAAATGCTGACAGAATTTTCATTTTAGATGAACTATTCCTTTAATGTGCAAAGAAAAATAATGTGGCTGGATGTAATACCAAGCTAAAGCTCTTTCAAACAAAATACCACTACAGTATCCAACACTAATCTAAACGTCCACCTTAGGACACCTGGGCAAACATTACGCAACCACATTTATATTTATAAAATCATTTTAATCCCACATGAAGCACTGTCTATTTATGCAGGACACTGATCTCTAGGGTTGCTAAGGGGAACTGCATCTAAAAAAAGGTGTTCAGTTCCGTAAGCATGAGCCAAATGACCACTTACCTACTTAGAAATGTGCTATCCTTATACATTATCATTTTAGAAACCTTACATATATTACATCATTAGTAGAAAAACAGTTATAGCAGACATGATGTCCAAGAAACAAACTGCCTTAAACTGCACTTTACACATCCAGAACCCTATCAGCCCTTAGGGCTGAGCACAGACTCGGTGCTCACAGAACCATCATTACTACGAGAGTCTCTGCGTCAGAATGTAGGGGTATCGTAATAGACCACTATGTCCATGTATGTGACAAAATGACTTTGGCCGGAGGCTCGTACAGGGGCCTGGGATTATTTTAGTGGGCAGAAACATGACATTAACATGCAAGACACCTAACTGAGGAGGAACCGAGCGAGGAAACAGGCAACCCTTTTCTCCTCCTCTGTGTCTTTCTCTATCAGGGTGAAACAAAAATAAATGGCATATTTCTATCTGTCAGAGAGGGCTGGTGATGTATGAGCTCCTAACACAAAGCATGCGGGCCACTGGGACTCTGCAGAACTGTGTTATTTGCGCCCGTGAAGGAGAATACACCAAAATGAGAAGAGGCTTGAGTTTAAACTAGAGATTAAATGCCTGAAGGGAGGGATTGTTTGTCTTTAATATAACAATTACAGAAAGTTTCATAAAAGCTTTGAAGGGAGTTTATCTCCTAAATAAGAAAAGAAAGGGCTTCGGCGATAATAATTCCCCTTCAACCCTCAGAATAAAAACTTTAAAGTACAGGGGAATTGTCTCTCCTCATTTTCCATTCACACCCTTATCCTGTCTGTCTGCTCACACGATATCCCATTCCCTCCTCTACCTCTTCCCGATCCCTGCCATAGGCGGGCCAAACCCTACCAGGGAATTGAATAATGAATCTGTGTCTCCATCAGATGTAGAGAGCCATTATTCGTGGAATCCTCCGTTTCATTACGGAAGCTAATGGAAAAGGCAAAAGGACGAAGTGTCCCTCCTGTGAGGGTCAAAGGTCAGGGGTTAACAGAAAACAGCTGATGCTGGTGATGTTCCAGCGTGCCGAGTGAAGGTTGAATGTTTCGCAGCGATCAGGAAAGGAGAGAGATGGTGATCTGTAAACACTGCATAAATGCACTTTTGAGTGAGAATGGGAGGCTGCATGAATAGCATTGCAAATGCACGCGCACCGCTTTATTCCCATTTGGGCTAAATATTTATGCACAAGCTCTGCTCCCTGGGGAAACTATTCTCATGCTCTCAGTTTTGAACAGCTTCAAAGGCACAAGACAAAGGCTGAGCAGACAAACACAATGACTGTGTCAAAATCTGAAAAGTGCTTTACAGTTTAACCCAGCATTACTGGAAACATTAAGAGTTATTAAAAAAAATGACATTTATGTCATTATTTGCTCATTCCAAACCCCTTTTGAGACAAAAATCACGATCAAAGAATTATTTAGGCAGTTTATACAACTCATATGCTTAAAGGGATAGTTCACCCAAAAATGAAACTTCTGTCATCATTTATTCACCCTACTGTTTGGCTTTCTATCTTCTGCAGAACACAAAAGAAGATATTTTGAAGAAAGTTGGTAACCGAACAGTGCCGGCACCCATTCACTTCTATTGTATGGACACAAAACCAATGCAAGTCAATGGGTGCCGGTTACCAACATTCTTCAAAATATCTTCTTTGTGTTCTGCAAAAGAAAGTCATACAGGTTTGAAATGACAAACGGGTGAGTAAATGATGACAGAATGTTCATTTTTGGGTGAACTATCATTTTAATTCTATTTGCTGTAGCTTTCTTTTGTATTTGCTGCATAAAGACAGAATGGTTGGATTTTAAATGGTGCCAATTGTTTATTGTGCTTTACAAACTTGTGATTCTGATTATAGTTACATTTTTGGATAAACTGTACCTTTAAGCATCTGCGGATTTTGAGTTAGCATGTGAAACCCAAAAATCTCTGTACAGAGCAGCACCGCCGTCAATAATATAAACCGCTTGACTGTAGGAGCCGGGGATCATTTGTAGCGCTGCACAATTGTGTTAGCAGTGATTAGCACACAGTTATAGATCTCTCTGCTTGATGTATATACTCTCTTTATTTCTACCAGCAGCCAGAAGCTCGGAGCCTGTAACTCATAAAGAATCGTAAAAAAAGAGAGAGAAAAGGGCAGAGACATCAGAGGACGAGCACGGAGACTACTTGATTACCACGGAAACGGGCAGAAAATCGGACCCTGGGACGAAGGAGGAGAAGAGGAGGGAAGAAAGAGAACAGAGGGGTCATACAGAAAGAGAGCGAGAGACGCTGAATGCTAACCAGCACCCAAACACACAGCACATGCTTTATCCTTCACAGGCAGAGGAACACCAATCGCAAACACATTTTCTCAAGCCCAGGCCCTGAGAGAGATAAAAAAGCAATTTGTATTCTATTCCTCCTCAGCGTCGCTTGCCCTGTTCCTCTGCCTGCATATTTGTAAACACGGCTTCGTCAGAGCGCCTTAATCTTCCCCACACAAGAGCGGGATGCGGGGTGGTGAGGGGGTGCGTGGCGGTTTGGGGATGAGAGGTCAAGTGAGGTCAGTAGACTAAATCTGGACGATATATTGAATATTTACATTTTTGTATAAAAATGAACATTTTTGAATCTACTTGAGAGAATGGCGGGCGTTTGGTTGAAATTGTGACATGCCTGTGAAAATCATGCTCAAGCCTCAATCTCATTTTGAGATAACAAGCATCAAAGTTTGATTTTGACCATTCATTTCACTATGATTTCAATCTTTGACATGGTCTTAGTCAACATTAAAGATATCAAGGTTATATTTTTACAGAATGTTCTTTACACTATGTTGGATGATGTCACACCAAACCACATTTCTTCATACACCTGTTCCGGTGGTAAACCCTAGCCACACCCTCTTTCTGACATCACATTTGTCATCTGTGTACACACATGAACCCAACTGATTGGCTGCTCTGTGCTCCAGTGGGCCAGAGAGGGTCTGCTATAGTTTGGAGCAGAACGGAACGCCTTTCCTCTTGGTCCTGCAGCCGGGATCCAGATGGCTAGAAACAGTGTGAAACAGCTTGATATTCTCACAGATTGACAGACAGGGTGATTAGACTGGCATTACCTAGCAGGATGGATACAGGCCTGACTAACTCGAACAAAACGGCCAAATTTATCCCAAAATAACACTGAAGTGGCTCAAGAACACAAAAGGTGAAATGGCCAGTAAAAACTGCAGATGCATTCTACAAAAAATACAGTATATAATGGGGATTAAAAGCATATTTCAATATATTTTATATTTATACATTTACCCCTAAGTGACTTAATTACTGAAATGAAAAAAAAGCAAACAAGTGAAGTGCTGGTGGTGAGGAATGCTGGGAGATTTGTCACTAAAGTGAGGGAAGCAGCTGTTTGTATACAACCACATTGTGATCAACAGTCAGATGAGCTACTTCAACGTCCAAGTAGAAAATGAAAAAATATATATATACATGTTCATATTCTGTCAATTAACCCTTTTCTACAGCTACAAAGTGAAACAAAAAAAGCAATATAAACAGATCTCACAAACAAGAGAAACAACCAAACAAACAATCTGAAATCCCAGATATAAGGAGAGAGAGACCGAGAGAGAGAGAGAGAAAGAGAGAGAGAGAGAGAGAAAGAGAGAGAGATAGAAGAGACAAAAACTAAAGGAGCAAGTGTAAGACAGAAGTGAGAGAGAATGAGAAATGACACTTAAGTTCAGAAGCTCATGACTGGCTGACGTATGGGGTGTTGGCTTGGTGGTGTATGTGTTCTGGCCCAGAGCCTGTTCTCTTCTCAGAGAGACGGGTGGATGGAAACCGCCTCTATCTGCCCTGGGCAGCAGGCCTCTCTACCCTTCTAAATATACACCCTGCCTCTCCATCTTATTCTCCTCAGCATCACGGCTGCCCTCTTCTCGTGATGTGGCTTGAGGCCTGCAACCTCTCCTAATTAAAGAATGATATTTTTCAACCCTTATCATAATTAAACGGACGCTTCGGACCATGTACAATTGTCCACGGCACGCTCCGGCCAGCTGCTGTAGCTCTGATAAACCAAAATATGCTTTTGCAATGGGTTCATTTTAATTCAAACAAGAAGTTTTGAAACCTTTCTTGATTTTACACAACTCTTATATTTATGTTCTTTAAAAACATGTTTGTGCTAAAGAAGTATCATATTTTGGAAGCAAATGGAGGCAAGAAATTAAAATTACAAGTAGTCTTCAAATAAACTGAAACCAGACTAGACCATAACTATGACCATCTAGCTTCTGATCCAGATGTAAACATGCTTATAAACAAGAAAGTGGATCTAAAACGTTCGGAATGAATCTTGATAAAAAAGCATATTTTGGTTTAAAAAAAACACCCATTTCACAGAAGCTACATTTTGGTGCGTAGCAAGCTTAACCTTGACTGCGTTCAACATTTTTTTGTATCCCATCAATCAGAAGAGTGACACCTGAAATCCACTGACATTCAGACTGAGATAAAACTCTTATGCCATAACAGTCTCCATCTCCAAAACTTTCTCCAAGAGAGAGAGAAGACAGTAGGCTAAGTTGGGGGTTTGAAAGAGGCCATCAGAGAGACAGAAAGCGAGAGGTAAAGCTACGAGAGGAAATGAGTTATGTGACATACAGTATCTCTAGTGCTCCATCCTTTGAATAGTTTACCTTCCCCAATTACAGATATGGGCCCGTCCTATCCTGGCTCAGAAGTGATATGATGCTTCTGTCCTTCAGTGCGTATCCCGCACTATAGATGGTGTAATGTGACACGGTGCAGCTGTTAGTTATCACAGCGCTGATTGGTTGAAAATCGCTGTGGTTTATTTGTGCTTACCGGGCCGGGCCCTCGTGCTGTCTCAAGGTTAGGAAAGCTCGCTCTGTGAATGAATGTGGACGTAATGCCTTTTCCACATGAGTCTTTTCTGTTTCCTCTCTCCTGGAGTGGATCAGGTCTGCTTCTTGATTTATACGCCACATGCATCATTAATCCTGCGACCATGCATGGCTCTACTGAATAATTGATCTTGGTGCTTCTGTAACTAAATCTGTCAAAACAACGACAGCCCACCCACCAAAAGCTGGCCTCCAACACATGCTTGGTTGTCTGTGTAAAGCTATGTTGAATAAAGAAACAAATAGAAAACATTTAAACATCATGCACACAAAGGGTAGAGTTGCATACAAACTAAATTATCAGAGGGATTTATTAATGTATGTTTGGTGAGTGTATTTTATCTGGGGAGGGGTGTTAATGTCTCTCCTTGCCACAAGAGGGAGCTGTACTGCTCTGGTCTTGCCCGGCTATTTTTGTGTAAGTCTGTGAACTCATGAGTTGAGGGTGACACTCCAGAAAATCATAAGAACATGTTGTTACGACATTAAGAATAGCTCAGTCCAGTCCTGCTCCCTAAGTGTTTTCTTTGAAGAACTGACTTTTTTTCTGAACAGCAGGCATGAAATGTCCCCACTATCTGACAGATATCATGTTGTTTGAGATGGTGGGAGTTTGGAGAAAGGACATGTGCTTAAGGACGACAAAACAGTGGAAGTTAGAACAATGGCTTGAGTTGCGTATATAGTGCATTCACAAGCAGGGGCGTCATGCACCTATTTTTCTTAAGGGGGCACCGTGTGCACAACACACAGAAACATGTCCTGTACGTACAAATACATACATTTAAAGCAATGTTATTGAGAACATCTCTTAAGCGTATTCAAAACATCGCACAAACCATCTGATTGTAAAAAAACAAATTATGTACATTTTAAGTCTGGTGTATTTTGAGAACAAATATCTTGTATGCAATTTTGTGCTAGTAGTAAAAGAGTTATTGTTTGCATACAAATGAACATAGAGCACAAAAGTAAAAGCAAAAAAAAAAAAAATGAAGCAATTAGTTACCCTTTGTTAAACTGCCTTCAATACAAATCTATTGTCGATTATAAAATTCCTTCTATTATGACACCAAAATATATAATGCAATATATTACATAATGAAAGGTGTCAACTCTATATGTATTATTTAATATATTATTTTAACTAATATACCACTCTATGTATTGATTTTGTAAATTATTGATAGTTAATTTAGAGGAAAATATATTTTCTTTAAGAGTATTGTCAGTCTTTGCACCATGAAATTGAAGTGTTGATACTGTAACATAAAAGTTATTCACTTTAAACGATGCTACCTGCATGCCAACTGCCAAGAAGTGTGTTTGACTGTGCAAACTAAACCAACGAGCCATTTAAAAGCATACGAGGCAGCATGTTCTCACAGTAGTTTCTGACATACACGGATCGGTTTGGGCAGCGCCGCTTTAAGTCAAAAACCCATTTCATGGGTCCAGATCTTGCACCAGCGTTTGGTCACGGGGTCTAAATGAAAATGGGTGACAAATGCTTTGCCTAAACGACGGCGCATACAAGCGTAGAACGAGTATGAAAATCTTGTTATGGTTTCGGGAATGCGGGTGTTTCCGTGAGCCGAGCTCCTGATCGCGTGCAGACGCTGATTAGCATCATTAGCCAGCGCTGTTGCTTCTGTAGCCGTATTGATAAATGTTAAGCTCCTGTACGTGATCAAAACGGCGAAAATGTCCAAAAGATGATGAGGGTGCGGCACATAACTGATACAGTTTCTTTCTATAGAATCGCGCTACTGATTAATAGATGCCTAACTCGTCATTTGGTGTTGCATGCAAAACTGACTGTTCAAAAATCTGAGGGGGCACGTGCCCCTTCTGTTTGAATAGGCATGACACCTCTGTTCACGAGGGTATAAAAAAACAAATAATACAACTCTCAAACAGATGTTGTGATAAAGTCAATTTTACCTTTTTAAAGCCTCCTCCTATAATCTACTGCAATATAATACATATAAATTTGACTTTAGAAATGCTTTCTGGGTAGCTGCACACACGCACACACGCACACGCACACGCACGCACACGCACACGCACACGCACACGCACACACACACACACACACACACACACGCACAAGGACATTCCATAGACTTCTGTTTTTTTTACACAGCTAGTTATAATATTATAACTTAACTTTAACCCACACTCTAACCCTAAAATATTTTTGCATTTTTACAATTTAGAAAAAACTTTATTTACTGTATTTTATAATGTTCTTAAAAATGCTTGCCATTATAGCCTACATCTTTTGTTGAAGTTAAGGTTCTGACATTTTTGTCAAAATTGAATTAGTCACATATTCTTATTCTTTGACAAACTATTTACATTATGTGATGTTTTTTTCTTTATGTTGTGTACATTTTAGGACTTTTTAGAAAACAAAAATGTTCTATCAAATGGAAGGCAAAAACTTTGAAGCTCAATATCTCAAAACTGCTCAGAATGCAGATACAACCTTATAATTCCAAGGCGAACTATCCAAAATATGTGATTTTGTGATTTCGACATAAAATAATTCTAAATAATGTAACGAACATTGTGTGAAAATATAACCCTGATATCTTTAATATTGAGTGAGGTCATGTCATAGTGAAATTAAAGCTTGAAATCAAACTTTGAGGATTTGATTTTCTGGATTTCACCGACAGGGTCACATAGTTAGTGGGCGTGCACACACAACTAAATTAAAAGTTTTATGTTACAAAATGCATCATAATATATAACTGATTAATTATGAATTAATCAAAATACAGATCAAAGACACTGAGAAACAACACTGCTAACACTGCTACAGTAGCAAAACCATTTCCAAATCCGTCCTCCCTAAACCGAGCTGATGCTGCCAGTCACAGAACTCCAGAGGCTGTAAATAAAGTTCCATGTACTGCATGGAGCAATACCCACAAATCAGCCCACAGCAATCCTCTGCCAATTTACTGTTTCTGTGTCTGAGGGATCTGCCGCCCCAGCCAGTGCATATCTGTATGCATGGCCATTCTATCCCATTTTCACGCAGTGCCCTCTGGACAGAGACGGGGTTCTGTGTCTCTTGTGGGGGCGGGAAGAGATGACCCTGGCACTGACTGGGTCCACAGAGACGGCGGCTTCTGCTAATGACCATAGAGCGGGTCATCAGAAGTGCCGGCGAATCAGACGACAGTCGTGATCTGACGGCAAGTGGCGGATCAGAGAACACAATGTCCCGAACATTTTTGGCTTGGAGTAACTCAACTCGTCTGATGTATTAATTAAACAACTGCGCAAGCTTCCGACTAATTACCATTTTGTCCCATTAGCAGGAGAGCTAGCCAGGAAAGGTGGAGTAACGCTAGCACAGGGCCAATCCCGAAGCTCGATCGACTTCAACGGGAAGTCGTTCTATGAGGAGCTCGGTTTAATGGCAGTAACATGACATGATTAATTAACAAGGTCAAGTGGATATCGCTTTGTGGTGTTTTCTAATGAGTCCCCGAGTATAGAAAGAAGAACTATGAAGCGGGGAATTGCGAGTATACAGCAGAGAGTATGACAATGAATAAGATAGTGAGAGAGTTTTCCCATCAGTGTAATGTGCTGTTCCACATCGGTCCCAGCGGGGAAGAACGTTCCAGCGTCATTAGCGTCCACCCACCACTGAATCTAATTAGCTGTCCTCCTGCATCGGCACACAAACACACATCATGCATGCTTGTGTCTGTGTGCGATACGCAGATAGGCTGCCTCTTGGACTCCAGAGTGCCAGTGACCCTTTGGTTCCAGGCTGCCATTGCCAAGACGCTCTGAGTGACAGTATGATGAGTACGGCTCGATTGGGCCCTCTCCGCCGAGTCCGCTCGGGGTCCGCAGCGCCCCCCAGCTCATTACTGAAGCGAGTTTGTTTAGAAATGTGACTGCACGGTCCTACAGAATGACAGTCACAATCACTTTGGGGTCCGCTGACAAGCATGGCTATGTTTGGAATGGAATACTTGCTCACTATCTTAATACATGTGTATTTAAAAATAGCGCACAAGTCAGTAAGCTTTTTTCTGCAATATTTTAATAAGCAGTATAATACACTGCAGTGACGTGACGTCAAGTTTTTATCTGAAATAAAATGATAAATTTTAGAATTTTTTAATTATTATTATAAATATTAAGATTATTTTGATAAAAATTTGTTAACAATAAAAAAAGAGATTTAAGTTTAAATGTTATTACTGAAATTAAATAAGAATCAAATAAACAAGCAAACAAACAATATACTGTATATATATATATATTATATTATGGATGCATTAGAGTAATGAAAATATAATTTTTATAAAAATTTGAAAACAAAAAAAATTTAAATTTTAGTTTTTAGTAAAAACTGTTATTATATTACTTAAATTAAACAGGAATATAAATATACTGTATAATTAAAACGTATATATAAAGTATTTTAAAATTTTAGTTTTTAGTAAAAATATTATTATATTACTTAAATTAAATAGGAAGATAAATATACTGTATAATAAAAACGTATATATCCCACAATGCAATGCTCATGACTTGCCCAGTTGTGCACACTGCATTGTGGGATACATTAATGACATTGTATTTACACTGTTGTATACTGCATATTTTGGCAAGTGCAAGTACCCATAATACATAATGCATACATGACCTGGGTATCCGCACCTTGGTAGCAATGATTTCATGAATTTTTTTACAGAGAAAATCGAAAACATACGAGACAAAATAGTAAAAACTCAACCTCCAAGTCTGTCCTATAAATTAGTACCAACCATCGCCCCAAAAGAAAGGCTACAGTGTTTTTCACCTATAAAACAGGAAGATTTAATTAAACTTATTGCAACATCTAAACCTACAACTTGCTTATTAGACCCCATACCAACTAAATTATTAAAAGAGTTATTACCCGTTGCAATTGAGCCCATTTATAACATTATCAACTCGTCAATTAATCTAGGCCATGTCCCAGGACCCTTTAAACTGGCCGTCATTAAGCCTCTTATCAAGAAACCAAACTTAGACCCCAATGAACTAGGAAACTATAGACCGATTTCAAATCTCCCTTACCTGTCTAAAATACTAGAAAAAGTAGTGTCCACTCAGTTGTGCTCTTTCTTACAAAATAATGACATACACGAAAAATTCCAGTCAGGCTTTAGACCGCATCATAGTACTGAAACTGCGCTCGTTAAAATTACAAACGACCTGCTTATAGCATCAGATAAAGGTAACATCTCACTCCTAGTCCTGCTCGACCTTAGTGCTGCGTTCGATACTGTAGACCATAAAATACTTCTAGATCGCTTACACAATTATACCGGTATTCAGGGACAGGCACTACAATGGTTCAGATCTTACTTATCAGACCGACATCAATTTGTCCAATTAAATGGGGAATCATCAAATCTAACGCAAGTAAATTATGGATTACCTCAGGGATCGGTTTTAGGACCCTTGCTATTCTCCATATACATGCTGCCCCTTGGAAACATTATTAGAAAACATGGAATTAGCTTCCACTGTTATGCAGATGATACTCAGCTATATATCTCATCAAGACCAGATGATTCCTTCCAACTATCCAAATTGGCAGAGTGCATCGACGATATAAAGCATTGGATGACTTGTAATTTCCTTCTTTTAAATTCTAATAAAACAGAAATATTACTTATCGGACCAAAGACACGTGAGCAGAATATTTCGGATTATGACCTGCAAATTGAAGGCTGCACTGTTACTCCAACAAATACAGTTAAAGACCTTGGCGTTATATTAGACAGCAACCTGTCATTTAAAAATCACATCTCAAATGTCACAAAAACAGCCTTCTTCCACCTTAGAAATGTTGCCAAATTGCGAAATATTTTATGTGTGGCTGATGCAGAGAAGCTCATTCATGCATTTGTGACCTCAAGACTTGATTACTGTAATGCACTGCTTAGTGGTTGTCCTGCATCATCAATAAACAAACTACAGTTAGTTCAGAACGCAGCTGCCAGAGTTCTAACCAGGTCCAGAAAATACGATCACATAACCCCAATGTTATCAACCCTTCACTGGTTACCCATTAAGTATCGTATTGACTTTAAAGTTCTTTTAATTACTTATAAAGCCTTAAATGGTTTAGCCCCTACCTACATAACAGAGCTTCTACCACACTACAACCCATCACGCTCTCTAAGATCTCAAAACTCCAGACTTTTGATAACACCTAGAATAACTAAATCCACCAAAGGGGGTAGAGCTTTCTCATACGTAGCACCTAAACTCTGGAATAGCCTCCCCGATACTATTCGAGGGTCAGACACACTCTCCCAATTTAAATCTAGATTAAAGACACATCTTTTCAGCCAAGCATTCACTAATACATAGCTAATGAACAGCAGCTACGCTAATTATTCTCTTTCTGTTTCTGCCCTCGCCTCGGGATGCCCATCCCGAGGTAGGGAGAGATTCCGCCAGGCCCAGATGAACGTCATATGCCCATCCACAACTAGAGATTACGCCAGCTACATCGGAAAATCCCGTGCCATCCTCCTGCGAGAGCCTGCGGACTGACTGACCATCCAGCTCCATCCAAGGCAATTCCATCACCACCCAAGAAAAAGGCGACCATCTGGCCGGCCCAGCTCAGACAATTCCATCCCCAACCGAGAGCAAAGACGGACTACCTGTCACATAAATGCTAAATTTACAATACTTGGTATTTAATGCTAAACTTACATCACACGACAGCAGTTTGAAGTTATGGCTGCACTCAGTGACTTTGATTGGAGGTAGCTGGGTGGGTGTTGTGGGGAGTGGGGGGGCTTGTTGGTTGTGGTTCGGGGCGTTTCATTTGTTGGGACTGTGTGGGTCTGGTCTGGTTGGTCTTGTTTTGTGGTCGATGTCGGACAACAGAGGAATAAAGTTAATTATGCCATTACTACTTTTCCCTGGTTGTTCCTCTGTTGTCTGTTGTTGATCGCGGAATGGGACCGGGTTGGACCTGCACGGTTTCGGCGGGTGGGGCTTCCTGGGTCGCGGCTCGTGGGCTCTCCCTGTTCTTCGTGGACGTTGCTCGGTGGCTTTGGTCGGGGTCACTGAGTGCAGCTATGACACGTCAGAGGAGATCTGGCCCTCCCGGCTGAGCCTGGTTTCTCCCGAGGTTTTTTTTTCTCCATTATTCAGCATTGGAGTTTGGGTTCCTCGCCACAGCAGAGCAGTGCAGTGTTGGCTTGCTCACCGGGAGACTGCATTTATTTATTTATTTATTCATTTATTTATTAGATATTATTTATTATAATGATCTTGCTTGGTCTATAAACACCATGCACTGTGCTGTGTTTTACCTTTCTGTGTTTTTCTTATTTGCTCCTGTAAAGCTGCTTTGGAACAATGCACATTGTGAAAAGCGCTATATAAATAAAATTGAATTGAATACATAATTGAATTGAGTATCCATAACTAAATATTGCAGGAAATACTGTATATACTGTATGTAGTATGCTACAGGTATTCTGCACGTAGCATGTGAGTGTTTCCATATGTACACATACATGTACATCACTGTGCCCATCCAAAAAGCGTGGGGGGCTATTACACAGTGGAGTCCGTCCAATCTAATGCCTGCCTGAAATGCCATTCAAGGTCAAATGACCATCTCCTGGACAATATTTCTGCAGCTTCATTCATCTGCTCCGTTCGCGCAGTTTTGCCTTCCGTAAAGTCTAATTGAAGTGCGAGATTTATGTAGGCAGTTGATGTTGGTGGGGTGGGGGAGAGGTTGGTAGCAGACGTTACCATGACGGCATATAAATGAAACGGAGCACAAGCCCAGCGGAATGACAAATAGAATGAAACAGACGGTGTCTGGAAAGAAAACACACACGCAAGCACACACGTGCATGCACGCACAAACACACACACATAAAATACAATCAGCTTCTTCAAACAGCTTAAACAATATTTAATACATTTAGGGGCAAATAAACATGATGCATCAACGCAGATTGATAGAGATGGTGGATGAAAGAGCAAATATATAATATGCTACTTCCTTATTGCTGTTTCGGGCATGAGCAATGACAGCATGTGTTGGACTGGAACAGAAGATTGAATTTCATGTTCTTGGAAATGGAGTTTGAAATGTGGGTTCCTCTCTATGCATAGTCATATTTTCATTCCCTTAAATCAAGAGCTGACTGGGAATGTTAACTTTAATATTTTCTACCTCTCTCTTTTTCTATAAAACATCTGACTGGTGATGGGGGAAAATGAGAAACAGTTCAAAGAAACAGAAGATTGAACATACGTTGTCTGAAATTGAGGTATGAAAAAGTAATGTGGCATCTCGTGACTGTGTGTCTGCATTTATAAGCAAAAATGCATTAAAAGCAGTTAGAGTATTGCAGGAGGAATCAGGGATGGTTAAAGTGATAGTTCACCCAAAAAAATGATGACAGAATTTTCAGCTTTGTGTGAACTATCAGTTTAAGTTGGGTTTGAAAGGGATAGTTCACCTGTTTCTGTCATTATTTATTTACCCTTTTGTAGTTCAAACATGTATATGACACTTTCTTCTGTGAAACACAAAAGAAGATATTTTGTGAATCTCACAAAAATGTTGTGCTCCTACAATGGAAGTCAACGGGAGCCAATAATGTTTGTTACCGACTGTAGCGAGGAAGGCGGGACGAGAGCCGTGGGGCAGGAAGGTGGGGCCGGTGGCGTGAGTGATAATGAGTATCAGCTGTACGCGCACCGGTCCCGCATGCCTCACGGGGAGCTAGGGAGCATAAGAGGACGAGCGACGGGACTGCCGAGGAGAGAGGACCGGGCCCGGAAATGTTAAGTTTTATTTATGTTTGTGTGGCCGGCAGTCGACCGTGAGGTGGCTGCCGGCCTTTTACTTCCGTGTTATTGTTTGTTTATTTTTGATTAAAGTTTATTGTTTAAATGTTCGCCGGTTCCCGCCTCCTTCCTTCCCTACATTGAACTTTGTTACACCGACATTCTTCAAAATATCTTCTTTTGTGTTCTGTTGAAGAAAAATATAGGTTTGTAATGACATCACGGTAAGTACAGGAAATAATAATTGTTTTGGGTTGAACTATTCTTTTTAATAAGAAAATCAAGCATTTTGCATGAAAACAATCAGAATTCAAGAACTTTTCTGAGCTTCAAAGCATAATAAGTTAAAGTCAAGCATTTTCCAAACCTTCCAAACTCTGTACAAACCCCACAGAGAATTCTAGATTTCCCACTAAATCTGCATACACATCCATGCCTGGCGATTGCTTACAGATTGTCTGTTTGTGTGAACAATTTCGTTGGTCCAAACAGAAGCAGCAAAACTACAAAAAAACCTGTGAGATGAGGGCAGATAAAACGCCTGAATCGGTGAAGAGACAGGGTGCGATAATATCATAAACAGTAAGAGTGTGTTTGTTGGGAAACAAAATCTGAGCTGCGACGCTTACATACCACAGGTGGGCAAGTGGGAATAATTGCGTAATTACATCAAACGTGTTCACGAGGACGACAGCGTGATTCAGCTCTGAGACACACACACACACAAGCACTGACATCTGCAGCAGATCTCAGCACCTGCAAACCCTGATCACTTTCTCCATACATAACCACCAATAAAACCACTGCTGACTCCTCGTGAAACACAGCCAAGAGGGATGAGAGAAAAAGAGAGAGAGAATGGAAGACTCGCATGACAGCACCCACTGAAACAGGCTTCACAAACCAGCGGCTCCTCATTTAATGTGTGACCCATCTCATCCCTTCGCCCACGTTGCGTGTGTGTGTAAGATACTGGTGTGGGATGCCCTGCGAGCGGAGGGCTTCAGGAGGCAGCCTTCTTGACTGTGACTAAGGGTGTTAATTAAAAGCCATGGTGAAGCCAACCAGAGTAGGGTGAGTGGTGCATTGGGCGAGCAAGGACCCCGGGAACCAAAAAAGAAGAGCACAAAAAGGGAATAAAGAATAAGAGAGAGAGTGAGGAGGAGATGGGGACAGCATGGGGTGAGAGCCGAGGATAATTACTTCTAATAAAAGCTAATGGAATTTATCCCTCTTGTCAGGTGTAAGATGATGTGATTATGGGCGAGCAGGCTGAGGGGAAATTGGGAACTGATCTGTTAATCCCCCCCATCCTCCTGCTCCACGGCCGAGCGGAGGTCCGAGGGGGGCTATCGGAAGAGCGAAAACAGAAGAACAGGGGGAAACAGAATGAACAAAAATGACATTTTGAAAGTGCCTATGGAGAAAGCTATCAAAGCATATCAAACATATATATGATCTACAGGAATGCTCTGAACCTCTTTCGGATGTGAACTTTCATCCAGATCTACCACAGCTAGCAGGCCTGCTGACCTTGACTGAATAGCACAGCTCAGCAGACGCTGAAAGAACAGTGTGAATGCGATGTGTGTTTTCTGGATCAGCTGAAACTAAAGCTAAGACACTCCACCCCACGATTCGCACCACTTCATGGAGGTATCAGTTTCATATCGGTTTTTCCGAGCTCTGTTTGTTTGTCATTGTGTGGAAGAGCTTTAGATGCACAGATGATCGCTGCTGTATTTATTGGACTGTAAGGCCTGATCGCTGTCTTTTCTATCTCCATGTTGCACCTGCTTCAGGTCCCGATCAGATCAGAGGTGCGGGCCGGAGGTGAGCCGAGCTGAGCAAGAGATTCAGACAAGATGGAAATAGTGTTTACCATGAGAGAGAAAATGATAAGAGGACTGGAGAGGAGATAAGGCCAGTAAGTTAAGACAACCTGTGCGCACATCAAACATGACCCAAGACATACAAAACAGACCGTGTTTTTTGCTGCAGTGTACAACATTTTTCAGTAAAATGTACACTTATACAGTTGAATAATGGCCAACGTCTGATAATGTCAGTTTTCTTGCGAGCAATACACCTTTACAGGTGCGAAATGAGCTTTATTATTGTGTGCATTGCAATATACAGCTTAGTGTAGAAGGTACTTAAAGTGACAGTTCCCCCCAAAATGAAAATTCGGTCATCACTTACTCACCTTCTTGACATTTCAAACCTGCATGACTTTCTTTCTTTCGCAGAACACAAAAGAAAATATTTTGAATAATGTTGGTAACCGAACAATGGCGGCACCCATTCACTTCTATTGTATGGACACAAAACCAATGCAAGTAAATGGGTACCGCTGTTGTTTTTTTACCAACATCTTCAAAATATCTTCTTTTGTGTGCTGCAGTAGAAAGAAAGTCATACAGGTTTGAAATGACAAGAGGGTGAGTAAATGATGTAAATTAATTTTTTTATTTTTGGGTGAACTATGCCTTTAAGCATATATGTAATTTAAAGACATTTGAAATATTAGCTTTGGGCAACATTCTCTTCCTGCTAGATACGTGGTGACAGGTTTATGACTTTATTCAAGTGTTAAAACCATTCATGAATAGCACTGTCCAAGTGATGGTGTACAGCCAGACAGACACCAGCCATACAACGGACAGGGAGTGTCTGAACAAAAACCACAGCTTTTTCACACACATATCCACAAACCTTTGTGCTTCGCAGTGCCTGCTCTGTACAGGTTCAAAACTTTTTCAACTTTGAACTTTTCATCACTTCTCTTGAATATTTCAGACGGTGACAGATGAGATGGTTCCGGTCTGGCATGAGTAATCCAACACTGTCTATTTAAGGTTTTGCTACACTATTTTTCCTCCTCCAATAACAGGAAAATTTTTGCCTGCTATCTTCTAAACTCCTCTCCCTCCACTCAATATTGATCATTCCACTGGCACATTTCGCCCTAAAGCCAAAGCAGGACCTTCAGGAGCAGTTCCCAGGACCTTACGAGGCCGAGAGCAGACAAGGTGAAAAGGAAACGGAGCGACTCCAATTCTGGTTGGTCTCGGGGGCAGACGGGTGATGTTCTGCACGTCGGAGAGCAGCCGTGCGGCTTTATTGAGCTTTAATCAGGTTGGGCGACGCTCGGCGGAGATCAATGCTTCATACGCGAGGTGCATCGACTGGGTCCTGCAGGGCCTGTCGACACCCTCTCCCCTCCTAATGCTACACTTAATGAGCCAATTAGCTGACAATGGTGAAGCCAGCATCTTAAACTGTTGTTTACTGATGATTAATAATTAATTTCTCATGTTAAGGTATGAATGAAATTAAAAGAGCAAGAGGGAGCCATTAGCTCCCTATAGTGGATGCTTATTAGGAGCAGGCACTTATTTATCTGATGTTGGGAGAGGAGGTAATTGTTCACAGAGTCAGGAGATTATAGTTCAGTGACCAACATTGGATTTGCAATTTAAATAGGCAGTAATGAGCAGTGCGTTTTTGAAGCGAAAGCATGCATCATCTCTAATGGCCAGTAAACAAATGCAGCCTAGACCACGCCATCCCCTCTAAATAACTATCCATCTTTGAATTCCCTCTACTTCTCATTTTAATACAAATAGGTGTTTTTATAACTTACAGTACATTATAAAATATATAACTGTATGTATATACAGTATAGCACTGTACTGTAATAGTATTTACCGTAGTTGTGTTGCTCTCAACACAAGCAGTGGACTTTGGAGAAATTTGTATAGATTTGATTGGTAAGCTAGGAGTAGTGCCTTATCAATTTCATTAATGTTTAACAGTATTCAACTTAAAAATTGCTGTTAAGTGCCGGTGTACAGAGATGTGATTTTCCGAATGTCTCATCAGGACTAATGGTGACTCAAGCAGAATTGTCTTTGTAAGAAAAGAGTGGCTGTCCATATTAAGTTATTCAGTCCACTGTGGCATGCAGTAAGATTGCCTCCGAGGAGGAAATATGAATGATTTCAGGCCGTTGGAGCTCAATGACAAAAAATGTTTTTTTTACGAAAAATGATAAAAAGTTCTCTGACAAATATAAGTTACCAAATGTATTCCGAGCAAAGTGGAATATTATGCGATGGTTGTTGCATTTTGAGCAGTGTGCGCAAGTTTCTTCTCACGTGATGTGTGTAGTGAGACTGTGAAACTACTGCTGTGTTCACAAACTGTGAGTGTCTGTTCCTCAGTTCCTCGGTTCCATCACTTTACATTGACTAGCAGCAAAATATCTCTCTCTCTCTCTCTCTCTCTCACAGGCTCACACAGACACACACACACATGTTTGCGCAGCTATATTTATGAGAACATACATTGACGCAATACAATCTCTAGCCCGTTACCCTAACCCTAACCATCAGAACTACATGCCTGACCCTAACCCTTACCCTAAACCTAATTATAACCTAAACCCAATTATAACCTAAACCCTAAAACCAAGTCTTCACCCTCAAACAGCCCTTTAAAGGGGTCAAAATGTCCTCACTTTACTCTCCTTGTCCTCACACCGCTGGTCTACAACTCAAACAAATATAGATGTACAAGTACACGCACGCACGCACGCACGCACGCACGCACGCACGCACACACACACACACACACAATTGTTGTTAATCCTAATTGAACTTAATCTTAAATAATATTTTTTCTCAATTAAAACATTATTTAGTATGTTTATTAAGGTGTTGTCCTCATTAGCGGCTCCACACACGCACGCACACGTGTGAATTACCACAGGAATTTCAGACTTTGTGTGACGACAGTTTGACAAGATAATCACTGAATAATCACTCTTTGTGAATCTAGTTTATCAGAGTGCATTTGGTTCTCTGTGTGGTGCGAACGCATGGACTCCATCAGCATCTTCTTCCATAGAGCCTTTCTGGGTTATTCGGCTACTTCTGACAAGACAAGCCTTCGCCCTGAAAATACCCTCCAGACTCATATTCAACTCATAGTCGCTGCCACGGCCCAGTGTCAGAGCGCTGATGTAATGTGGTCTGAAGCGGGAGTCATTGGCCAGCAGTTCTCCTGACGTCAGTCAGCGCTGCAGCCCACCCTCAACAAACTCTCTATCAACTCCCCAATGAGAACAACATGTCCAGAATACACCAAACAGTGGAGATATGTCTTGTCCTACACCCCCCCCCCTTCTCTCTCTCTCTCTGTACCTGCAGCTCTCGTTCTTTTATAGCAAATTGAACCTTTCACTCTGAAAGAAATAATTACTCTCAAGAGAAAGGGGGACTGCCACAGAATGCTGATATGACATGCAATGTCACCTTGCCACTCAAGACTCAAGGAGCGAATGCACCGCCGGCACAGAGCCTGGAGAAAAACAGAACGAGAAAGAAAGAGAACATATATGTTTGTGTGTGTGTGTCAGTGAGAGTGATACCGGTCAGAGTGAATATTTAAAGGACACTTTAACACTGAAATGAAAAAGACCAGAGGGGTGTCAAGAGAAAAGGCAGACAGGGAGTAGGTGTATGAGGGACAGGTTGGGCCACACAGGTCACCTCCTCTTCGATGGATCTGTTGGAGCGGAGGAAGGAGCATCATTACAGGCCTTGGCTTTTAGCACAACGCCTGGTTGAGGGGTCACGCTCCAGCTCCCAGCCAACTAAATGGCCGTGGTGTGTGTGAAACGAGGGAAGTGCAGAGGGCCAGAGAACTCACTCAACACTGCCTGACACCTGAGACTGTGAGCTCAACAAAATCCTCAGCACCATAACACACACACATATGCTATCCCTCCTACCACCATCCTAAATTCAGCTCACAGCCAAGAGCACCTGCTGATATTCAATCAGGAACAATGTCTTCATTTCTAATAGAAGAAGAGGGAGGGGGCAGGCCAGAAATCACTGAAACACCTGTGCACACACCTACAAGCATCCACACACACATTCTGCATTACCAGTAATGGTCACACAACCTAGTGAGCTGCCTACAGAAAGTATTTTAAGGCATCATTACTAGACTCCCAATGCAAAGGGGTATTACAAGACGTAGGCAGTCTAATTTTACTGCAAGTTAAATTACCTTATTGTGGCCACATATTAAAGCAGCATTATGCAATCCTTATGGATTATGCAATCCCAGAATACATTGCATCAGGCCGAATAGCAAAAAGAGGACAAAAGCACACACACCAACCTCAAATGGGAGCTCGACCAAAAAATGAGTGAAGGATTATATACAAAAGTCGGCACACCAAAGCTCCAAAAAATACAGAAATTGTATTGATTAAAAGACTACAGCATGGCGTGTAACGTTTCGAGCACACAGGCTCTTCGTCAGACAAAACATTTTTTTGTATACTAAAATGTTTTATATATATTGTACATAAACTTTTGTTTAGAAAAACAGTCTAGAATGGTCAACAGAGATTTACCCATATTTCTGAAATTTATTAGTTCAGTTCAAATCATTTGGAATATTAAAGGAACAGTCCACCCAAAATAAAAAAATCTTTCATCAATTATTCACCCTCATGTCATTAGAAACCTCATCTTTCTTTTTTCTGCAGGACAGAAAATTTTCCATTGACTTCCACTGTATCGGCAGAAAACCACTCTAGTGTCTGAAGTCAGAACCAAATATTCTTGAAGGTCAAAACTAAATTGTCACACAGTGAGATTTAGGTTGTAAAACAAGGCACTAATATAAATGTTTAGCTTTCACTCCCCTGACAAAACCTGCTACAGCATTTTGATGTGTGTGTGTGTTTTGGTGTAGTATGGGGATTGTAATGGAAAGAAGTGGTTGAATGCTGGCATGAGGTAAGCAGGCGGGTAGAACAGAAAAACAGCGTGAAACACAATAGGATTAATAGATTAGTTTCATAAAAGTGCGAGTTTATAGTCCCAGTGCAAGCTCTATCCAGCCCAGATTTCCCACTCTCGAACCAAACCAGTGAGTGATACTCTGCGGTCAAGCCCTAAATATTGTGTTTCTAGATACAAACTATTAATACTGCAAACAAGTCCACAGTTCCTTAGCGGCTGAACTTGTATCAGATCTGTGACGCCAACTGAGAAAAAACCTCCCAGGATGCATTGCTGCAAGGCCAGATTACTCTCTCCCTCCAGCGTGAGACTTCATCTTCCTCCCAGCCAAAGGTACGACACTGCCATCATGCTCTCAATTTTCTGCCCAGTGCCTCTGTGTTTTATGGCTCTAATGCAATGACTCTGAACCTGTGCAGATGAGAGTCAGGATAACTGCCCTGTTGAAAAGACCAGCTCGGACCAGCAATGAAATTCATGTCGGGGCTGACTTATGCTTGTAGTGTAGACCACATAAACCTTGCTATTCACTCAAGAAATCTAAGATTATAACATGCTGGGGTTTCAATAAGGTGACTTCATACACAAACAAGCACACACACGTATTCCTAAACACTTCATCACCAGTCTGACTCACACCCTCAAATTAATTACCTACAGTATATATGGCACACAACCCTGTAGCTTCCACGCTAACACTATTTCCTCTCATGTAAACAATGCTAACACTCCCACGCTCCTACAGAAGCTAGCGCTGATCCAAGATTCAACAACATGCGCAAACTCTCCGTAACGAATGGAGAGGGCAATTGATGCGGTGCTTACAAACGTTGGTCGGTCTGGTGGCATTGATAGAGGTGTGAGGAACACACCACCTGGACTCCAGACAGGAGATAAACAGCGTCATCACTCATCCACACCGCAAGGCCTTTATTTTTTTTCAAGAGCGTGCGGGAGAAGAGTGGCCCTATGATCCGTAATTAATTAATTGGTTAATTCATTAAGAGTGTTGTTCATGCCACGCTGGCTCTTTGTGTTCATATTGCTGATGATCGGGTCTTAATAATACCTTGTTTATATCCTGGCATAAATGTCAGAAAAACGTGATGGACGACAGGAGCGTTTTATCCGGGGTACGAGCGAGATTTATCCTCCGGCTGCAGTCTGGGTAAGAGGCTTTTGCGAAGAGTGGATCATAAATTACGCTAGGCGCTATGGCTGTCTGCGAAAAAGTAAGAGAGACGGGTGGAGAAAAAGATAGAGCAAAAGACGGCCTGTGTTTAAAGGTGCAGCTTATTTACGTGGATCTTTTACGCAAACAATGCTCAGCGAGACCAAACATTATTCAACTTTGAAAAACCTGAAGTGTGTCTTCCAACGAGAGCTAACGTAAACCCAAAAGCTATGTGGCTGTACTTTCTCTCTTTTTTTGAGAACCGCAAATATATATTTTTATTCTTTTTATTATACAGTTAAAAGTATGTCTAGCCAGTATTATTTTGGGTTACCAGTAGAAGAACCGTTACTTGCCTAAACGTAAATGCGACAAAGTTACACGACCCATTCAAGAAATTGTTCATGTTTTAAAATGAACAATAAAATATGAACATAAATTACTATTAATATCACTTGATTAAAATACAAATATTTTATTATATTATTATATTATATTATATTATTATATTATATTATTAGCCACTCGCCAGACCAATAAACAAATACAGACCGGAAGTTAAATTCGGGCCAGGCGCGTATAACATTGTATATTGCTATAGAAGCATTTAATGTACATTTTGTTACTGACATCTGTACACATGACAAATAAACTTGAAACTATAGAGCACGGGTGTCGCATGGGTGTCCATTTGGGTACCCTGCTGTCTAGCCAGGTACGAGGGTGTAGGATTGCGAGGGCGCAGATGTAATAAAAAGGGGTCCCAAGGCAGAGTGGGCATAAAGGCATAATGGTCTTGCCCGGCTCCCAGCCATGCACAACGTGATACATAACATCGCAACGCAGCACCTAGTACCCACCGCTTAGCTGAACTTTGAAAGATATTGCTTATAAAAGACATGACTCTAGGCGACGGCTAAATCCTGTAGTTTTATTACACCTCAGGGCTAGGCTACAGTGGCCTGTCTTTGGAGAGATAAGGTTGTACCCTTTTCATTTTCTATCCGCCGGCCGATATTTTAAGCCGCCTTGTTAAGGGGCGTGAGAGGAAAGCGGGGAAAGGCGAGTTGATGCATGGCTTTACAACAGGAGCTGGGCCCATAACGCTCAAAGGCCGATCATTACTGACCTTAATAGCCCAGTCTGCATCTGGGCTTGATTGATCGTGCCTAGCAGGTTGTGAAATGCGCCATCTGGAAAGAAGGAAGGAAGGAAGGTGTGGACGAACCAGAGAAGAAAAGAAAAAGAGAGGTAGGCAGCATAAGCTGAGCGCTGAGCATTAGCTGAAGCATAGGGTGGAGAGATAAAAAGAGAGGGAGAGAGAGAGAGTGGGGGGATGCAATCATGTTGCGGGATTGATGGCTGAAGTGGGATGCTGTGGAAACATAACTGCACTAAGAGGGCTTGCTAGTGCCATAAACACCATCACTGACATAAACAACAACACTTAGCTGAGCTATGTGTATACAATATTCATTTCAGAGGGCGGCTTGCTAACTCTTGTTTACTTGCCGAGCACTGGTTTATGTGAGCAAAGTGCAGCCAGCTGGGGTTAAGCGCCACTTTCTGCCTCATCTGAGGTGCAAAGAGTGTGTGTGTTTACAGGATAAATCACCTCACAGGTGTCTGGACCATGTGTGCGTGTGTGTGTGTGTGTGTGTGTGTGTGTGTGAGAGAGAGAGAGAGAGAGGGAGAGAGGGAGAGAGAGAGAGAGAGAGAGTGTGCCTGTTTCAAATCAATGAAGAGGAAATCAAGAGATCAGAACACTTGTTATCTTCATTACATGAACTCCCACATCAGTTGTATCAAAGGCATCATTTATTTACCAACTGAGGTCGCATACGAAAGAAAACTGAAAAACGTCTTGATTTCGGAAACAAATAAAAAATGTTTACAAAAAATGCAGGTAAATATGAATGTTTATATTAGTCCAAGAAAAAAAATGCAAGAAAAAGTTGTTCTCACTTTAAACATATACCAACTCAACTAAAACAAGTAAATAACAAATAATGGCCGTTTAGACAAAATGCTTCTTATGATACAAACAAATCACCCTTTAAGACCTAATAAAATGAATAAATATCAAGACACTCACTGAACATCAGCAAAAGAAAAAATAATGTGCTTTCTTACACCAGCCAGTGTAAAGCAGCGGCCATGCATCTTTATATGCAGTACAAAAAGCGCAGCCATCTAAACAACTAAACAACCTTTTTGTACCTCACTGCCTCAGAAAACAGCAAACCGGACAGCATCAGAACATCTGGTGTGTGTGTGTGTGTGTGTCTGAGGTGACGGAGGAGCAGGTGGAATGAGAGCTCCCGAGCTGACTCGACAGAATTTTCTCATTTTATTACCAAATCAGTCATGACAAACCCCTCACTCTTCACGTTGAGGGGAGGGGACAATGGTGAAGCTTTTCTAGTGCTGAGATTTATCTGCTAATACAATATGACCTTCTCAATGTACAGTCATCGTCTCCTCTACACACACACGTGAGACTAATACAAGGCTAAAAATTGTGTTCGAATGTGTCGTGTGGGCATTAAAGTATTTTCAAGGATCCTGTACCAATATTTGACATATAATATCTATTTCCATCAATATGATAATTCAATCATCTCCATATTTTCTCCCAGAATCCATCTGCAGAGAAATTATTTTCATGTTACATCAACAAGAACTCCTGATTCGGGGTTTTGTATTAGGTTTCATTGAGAATTACATTTTCTGTATCCTAGGAAGAGATGCGCTATTGACAGGAGGTTTGAAAACTTGTGAGATAGGATGTGTGAATGGACATGTAGAGAGAGAGCGAGAGGCTGATTGATGGCATGGAGATGTGCGGGATTGTGCAGGACTCTGAGTGAGTGTAATGGAGTTCATTCATGAGTTACGAGTGCACTCCTCACCGCTGTAAAAGACGGATAAATCTCCTCACAACTGCCAGTGAAAAAGATACAAGCCAGTGGCATGATGGGACACAAACCAGTGGCTGGAGGATATTCCACACAGACACAGACACAAACACATGGGTGAATTCACTTAACAGTTCAGTTGCATGTAAAACCCGAGTCTTATTTCACTAAGTACCCACAATCCTGAGTCCAACCAGACATTAATGCGCTGTGAATACGCTGTATTTCTCAGTGTCTGAGAAAGATGTCTTGTTTCTGTAGTAATCTATAGTAACTCTTTCTGCTTTGAGTCAAATCCTGTGGGAATATTTGCATCCTCATAGGAAACAAAAAGACGGTGAGAAATTTTAGGTTCGGTTTTCTTTTAAAAGCAATGTTTGTACACATTGCACAATCGAGTGCACTTTCTGCATTTTAAACATCCCTTTCAGATGACAGGAATGATGCTGTAGGCTCTTAATGTCAGATTGCTGTAATCCTCCATGACCTAGCATTCAGCAATCATGCAAATTAGCCCAGATTTTGTGGGTGTGTTCACGTCGCTGTTACCCGATTTACATAATCTTTAACGAATTGGGCATTAAAACAATGCAGACAGCGTTGTTTAATGGCGTTGTATAATCAGTTCATTTCTTGTGAATAACCCCCCTGCTCCCCACACACACATTTCTCACGTTACTCTCGTACACATTAGCTTCATCTCACTCTCTCTCTTTTGCACAAAAACACACACGCGCTATATATATGATGTGTACTTTGGCATTAACTTCCCTCTGTCTTTATTGGCTGGGCTATAGAGGAGGCTAATGGCCCTTCGAAGAATTACCACAAAGAGTCTCAGCCTCACACAAAGCAAGGGCAGTCCTCCGCTTCACTGGAGCTCTGATAATGAGAACATAGTCCTCTATGATCATGCACGGAGAGGAGAAGAAAGCAAAGTCCATCAAATCCTCAATATAAAAGGAACGTACTCGGTTACTATCGTAACCTCGGTTCCCTGAGATACGGGAACGAGTACTGGGTAGCAGGACGCTATGGGGAAAACTCCTTTTCTCCGATAACTGAAGCTTTACAATAACGCAGTGAATACTGCACGGCCATTGGTGCGTGCAAAGTAAAACTTTGAGCCAATGGCAGCGAAGCTGCACGGATCTATGGCGATGGTGCCCGCCAAAATGGGCAGGGCTTATGGCTATATAAGCAGACACATCGCCGTAGGGACCTCAGGTTACTTCGACTGAAGCGACGACCATATGCAGCTTGTAAGCACGGCCAGGAATGCAGTACTCGTATCTCAGGGAACCGAGGTTACGTTAGTAACTGAGTACGTTCCCTATCGATACTTCACTCGTACTGCGTAGCAGGACGCTATGGGGAACCAGTATAATCCCGCCGTGCTACAAGTGGAACGAAAACATCATATAATCCCAAAGCCGTGGCTCGAGGATAGGTATGAGGCAGAGAATCCTGCGGAAGGCGGAAAAGCCAAGCTAATAGGTGGCCTAATCCGGTTAATCGTCCCAGTAGTGTGCTAGGTGCTGGTGTGGTTGAGGGCAACCACAGCCCAGCAGTAGTCTTAAGCAGAAAAGACCCAGGCCTGTAAGGCCGGAAAGTCCAGACTGTAGAATCTGGTAAATGTGGAAGGCGAAGCCCAGCAGGCCGCCGCACAAATATCCGCTATGGAGACTCCGCTAGACCATGCCCAGGAAGAGGCGACACCTCTAGTAGAATGGGCTCTAACTCCCGTGGGGCATAGAAGGCCCAAGGAAGAGTATGCCAGCGCGATAGCCTCAACTATCCATTTAGATAGTCTATGCTTTGTGACCGGAGACCCCCTTGTGCGGTCGCCAAAGCAGACAAAAAGCTGTTCCGACCGCCTGAATGGGGCGGAACACTCAATGTAGATCTTAAGCGCTCTGACTGGACAGAGCAGATTCAGCTCCGGGTCCTGCTCGGAGGAGGGGAGCGCAGAAAGTGTCACTACCTGTGCTCTAAATGGAGTAGAGAGCACCTTAGGTACGTAACCATGTCTAGGTTTGAGGACTACCTTAGAGTTGTCAGGCTCAAACTCAAGACAGGAGGGGCTCACAGAGAGCGCCTGTAGATCGCCCACACGTTTTACCGATGCTAATGCTAGCAGCTGAGCGGTTTTAAGCGTTAAGGGACGGAGGTCCGCAGACTGCAGAGGCTCGAAGGAAGGGCCCTTCAGAACTCTCAACACCATGGGCAGATCCCATATGGGAACGGTGAGGGGGCGAGGAGGGCGTAGCCGCCTGGAACCCTTCAAGAAGTGAATGACCAAGTCATTCTTTCCCACTCCTTGGCCCGCTATGGGGGCATGAGAAGCTGCAATTGCTGCCTTGAGAGTGGAAGGGGAGCGGCCCTTATCCAACAGCTCTTGCAGGAAGGACAGAATTAGTGATATGTCACAGGATTCTGGGTCTGCGCCGAGGGTTGTACACCAGGTGGAGAAGACAGACCCCTTGAGGGTATAGAGTCGTCTAGTAGACGGAGCTATAGCCTGTAATATCGTGTTCATGACACTCTCGGGAAGGACCGTAGGCTCCCGTCGAGAGGCCAAAGGTGCAGAGCCCACAGCTCTGGCTGGGGGTGCCAAATCATGTTGCCTGCCTGAGAGAGGAGGTCCCATCTCAGGGGAATAGGCCAACTGAGACAGTTCCGCAACCCAAGGCTGGTTCTTCCAGAGTGGGGCTACGAACAGCACCTTGTGCGCCTGTTCTCTGATCCTCCTGATCGTCTGTGGTATGAGAGCAATCGGGGGGGAGGCGTCCCTGTCCTTTGAAAAATAGGTTGGGCAATGAGTGTTGTCTTTTGAGGCAAAAAGGTCGATTTCTGCCTTGCCGAAGACTTCCCAAATTTTCTGAACCGACTTGGGGTGGAGCGTCCATTCCTCTGAAGGGACGTTGCTCCGAGATAGCATATCTGCTCCCTGGTTCAGTCTGCCTGGCACATGAGTTGCCCTTAGTGAGTGCAGATTGCACTGAGCCCATTCCAAGAGGCAAAGTACCAGGGAGAAAAGGCGTCTTGAGGAGAGGCCTCCCTGGTGATTTATGTAGGACACCACTGTCATGCTGTCCGATCGGACTAAGACGTGGCGGTCCCGTAAGACCGGCAGGAAGTGGCGAAGAGCCAGCCATACTGCCTGCATTTCTAGGCAGTTGATGTGCAGGCCCTTTTCCTGAATCGACCAGTGGCCGAAGGCCAGTGTGCCATCGAACAGAGCCCCCAAACCCATATTGGAGGAGTCTGTTGTGACCACCTTTCATCTGCATGTGGTGCCCAGGGGCACACCCTACTCCAAACAAAGAGGATCCCTCCATGGGGCTAGAGCTGTTACACAGACCTGATCCACCCAGATGCGTAGGCGTCCGAGACGCCAAGCGTGTGGCGGAACTCTTGGTTTCAGCCAGTACTGCAGTGGACGCATCCGAAGAACGCCCAACTGCAGTACTTGAGATGCGGAGGCCATGAGACCCAGCATCTTCTGAAACGCCTTGAGGGGGCGTGATGCTCCGGGCGTAAAAGAGGCCACGAGCTGCTGAAAGGCTAGGGCACGGTCTGGCGCGATTCTGGCTGTCAGACGGTTCGAATCGAAAACCGCCCTCAGGAACAAAATCCGTTGGCTGGGGGACAGAGCGCTTTTGGCAAGGTTGATTATGAGCCCCAGGCATTCCAGGTGACTGAGGAGGAGGGACCTGTGGGACCTTAGCTCTTCCTCTGACTGTGCTAGAACAAGCCAGTCGTCGAGGTAGTTCAGAATGCAGATTCCCATCTGCCTGAGAGGGGATAGAGCCTGAGACGCCATCGCTGTGCTCTATAGACGGCAGGGGGGCGGGGTCGAAAACTGAACCCGACAGCTCCTCCCCGTCTTAAGCCACTAACGACATGCTGTCGTCTTCCTCGAATTCGCTTCTGCCAAACGAGGCCATGCCGCCTTCTCGGGATCGAGAAGCAGATTCGCTCTCTGAGAAGAAAGCTATCCGCAAGCGCAGAGAGGAGAGACTCATGCTCTCGCAATGAGGGCATTCCGTCTCTCTGAGTGCGTCTTGAGCGTGGGAAACTCCCAAGCATGAGACGCACTCGCCGTGACCATCAGTGGCGTGCAGGGATATCCCACACGAATGACAGTGACGGCGTGGCATTTGCAACAACGCCGCAGGAAATTTGCTCAGGAAATTTGCTCTGGAAATTTGCTGTTTTAGAGCTTGCCGGATGGCGGCAGGGAACAGGAACCAGCGCTGCTGAGAAACCAGCAAAATCGCTGAGCAGAGAGGTCCAGTCCGCTGCGATGCTTTTCCGACGGCGAAGCTATCAGTCCGAGTAGCGAGGTAGAAGTCGTCGCTGAAGGAGAAGAAATCTGAGGACCCTAAGGCGATGTGTCTGCTTATATAGCCACAAGCCCCGCCCATTTTGGCGGGCACCATCGCCATAGGTCCGTGCAGGTTCCCTGCCATTGGCTCAAAGTTTTACTTTGCATGCACCAATGGCCGTGCAGTATTCACTGCGTTATTGTAAAGCTTCAGTCATCGGAGAAAAGGAGTTTTCCCCATAACGTCCTGCTACGCAGTACGAGTGAAGTATCGATAGGGAACTGCTGGTAGTACATGCTGACTATCTCTTTTAGCCTCAGCCACAATATCAGACGTTCTCTGTAACCCAAGAAACTAAATAATGATATGACTCCATGTGACATTAGATATAACAAAACATAATGCAAGTTATGATACACAATAGTTTTCATTGGATGAACCAACATTGCACAAAACTGCAAATACAATACAGAATCTTGTGACCACACTTGGCATCTTTTATCATATTGCTATTGGCGCCATTTATAAAATCAATAAGTCACCCAAGGCAGTTTTACAGTAATTTTACCAGTACTCTGTGCTTAACTGTGGTTAAATAACGGTAACACAAGACTTGGCTTATTGTTTTAATATAACCAGTGCTAGCTGTGATATCAGTGTCTCCCTGTAGTGGTCATGTGAACCAAACCTGACACCGACTGGTAACTGTTTTGGTTTGAATTCAACAAAAGTTTTTCAAATCATTATTTTTGAAAGGGACCTTGGATTGTAATCCAAAAAAATACAGGCAACAGTGCAGTAACATGATTTTCTACTTGTAGTATATTGGTATTTAAAGATGTAATCTTTGACTTAATTCTGACAAATTTTCTTTGGACTTTGGTGCTTTTACAATGACTCTGGCAGTCAGGAGGAATGTAACAACTGTTGATTTTTCAGGTTTTCTTTTAGTACCTGGTGGGGTCAGGCTGGGTCACAGGATCTTATATACAGACAGGACTCGCTCCTCAGCTTCCGGTATTTAACTGTAACCAGAGCTGAAAAAACTCACCATCCTCAGTGTGTGAATGAGATCTGCACTAATACACACTCATTACAGTTCAGTGCCAGTCATTGTCTGAGAATATCTGCAAAGTTTTACTTTTTTCATTGGCCCTAGATTGGGTTACTCTGACAAATCTATTGAGTTTCATGAGAAAACTAATAATGAAAATGTGTGTGCATGTCTGTGGCAGATGTGAGAAGTAGTGGAACTATGTGTGTGTGTGTGTGTGCTTAAGAGAGTAAGAAGGAAATATAAAAAAAACAAAGAAAGCCCAGCCATGTTGGATTACTGAGAATTCGGAATTTAATACACAGGAGAAAAGAAGTGTTTTCATACCAGATTATTACAAGCCACTGACACACCGATGGACACTAGGAGACCTTGTGCTGGCCTGCGTGGAAAAAGGTAATGGAGGCGTTGATGGATATTTCCCTCAGCCTCCGGTCTTTGACACCCGCTTTCCTGCGCGTTCACCCGCCCTGCCATGCACGGCAGAGCACCGGTGTCAAGGTAACAATGATTCATTGTGTGACCTTACCAGTAATGCCAGCCTTAATCTACGCAAGTGGAATAAATGAAGTGGTTCCGCAGACGACACGTCAAAGGGTTTTTATAAAGACAAATCCGCAGGCAGGTTCAGCTGTGTACATAAATTCATAACAGTCAGTGTGACGCAAAAAAGGCTTGGTGGGGTATACATCTCTTTCACACACACACAGCCTTGAATTTTCGTAACACGAAAGCAAAGAGAAAAACAGATAAAGAATAGAAGAGGAAGAGATGAGTAATAGTGGAATATGTGATATGGCTAAGAATTAAATGGGTAGTTCATCCAAAACTTAAAATGATGTAATTTTATACTCACCCTCTTGTCATTTCAAACCTATATGACTTTCTTCTGCAGAACACACAAGAAGATACTTTGAAAAATGCTTGTAACCGAACCGTACTCATTCACTTCTATTGCACAGACACAAAACCAATGCAAGTCAATGGGTACCACCATTGTGTGGTACCATCTTTCTTCAAAATATCTTCTTTTGTTTTCTGTGAAAGAAACAAAGCCATACAGGTTTAAAATGACAAGAGGGTGAGTAAATGATGACATAATTTTCATCTTCTTTAAGCCACTCAGATCTTAAATGAGCAAAATTTGTGAAGATATAATCTATAGAGCATGTTGCGTCTGCATTATTTTCTTAACTGTACAATTGCATCATATAGAAATCTATGGTGCGGTTTTCATCATCTCACATAATTCACAAACTATATTTAATGGACTCCATGCATACAAGTTATTTAAAAAAGTCAGCAAAAGTAATAAGGGCGACTAAGAAAGTAAATAAGGCCCAATCCCAATTCTACCCCTTACCCCTACACTTTCCCCTACCCCTCCGTTTGGCGCGTTCACGTGAAGGGGTAGTGGTGTCTCAATTCTCTTTTGATTGGAGGGCTAGGGGTAAGGGGAAGGGCCAGATAGCCCTTCAAACGAAGATTTTTCGGGACCTCACTTCAAACGAAGGGCTAAGAGAAATTTCCAACATGGCCGCTCACTCGAGCAAGCAGACCCATAAATGTAAGTAATTTTTGCCATTAATAAGGATTTTTATGACAATTTTTCCTTTTATGTATGTTACATTCAATCTTGTGTTAGTATTTACGGTGATGTTCTTTTAACGTTTGCAAAAAAATCGCTAAAGTTTGCTAGCGGACAGCACTGATTGCACGATACTAGAAAATATATTTTTATGTCATATACCCGGTGCATCGGCACATGTCCTCTGACGTGAAGAGCTAGCAACGACGTATATGATGACGTATAACAGTGTAGTAGTGGTGTCCCATTTCTTAGCGGAAAATTTGTAGCCCTTCCCCTTGCCACTTTATTTCAAGAGGCAAGGGGAAGGGGCGAGGGGTAGGCGAAGGGGTAGAAAATAGAATTGGGATTGGGCCTAAATCTACATCATACACCATCACCCTCCAGCCTTGCTTTAAAAGCTGCTCCAGCGCACTTCCAGTCAGATCATCTCCCATTCTACTGACAGGACAGAGTTGGATCTATCACTGGGGGGCGGCTGTCAAGAGACAGTGTATTAAATCAAACGCAATAAAAACTGACAACCATTCGACAGCCTACAAGCAATGCACCCCCGTCCACCTCGCCCCAGTCCCTCTTTCCACACCCGGCTTGATTTATGTTCCTGCTAAAGATGATGATGATGACGATAATAATTAATCAAAGGCTCTTCCTGCACCTCTAGGAGGTTTTTGGAGTGACCTGAAAAAAGATCCACGGCCCGCTTTTCCCCCCGTCCCCCTGCCAGTCCTGAGCCGTGGCGAGGAGAAAGCTCCATGCATTATCCTGCCATCATGGCAGCTATTTATATCGCCCAGTCTATCACTGACACTTATGACTTTCCGCCCGCTGTATAGCAGGGGCCCCGCGCAGAAGCGCAATTTCCTTAAAGCTGGCCCATATATCGTCGGGCAACAACACAGCCTATGCAAATGGAGAGCAGTCAAAGGACAGCGAGGTGACAACGAGAAACCAACATCATCATTTCTCACGCTGGAAAGGGAGGGGAAGCCAGAGCAAAAAGAGGACCGCCCTGTCCAGAGGGAGACGCTCTCTGAGCGTGCGGCACGTGCGTTTCGAGGGTGTTTTGGAGATGTAGGGAGGGGGTGAGAATAGATGATCTTGGAAAAGAACAATATTTTGAAATCCTGAGTGGCCGCCTCAACTGTAGCCTGGAGCCACGGGAAGCTTTTTGTCTCACCTCCCTTTTTATTTCCTCTGCTGGCCTGAAGCCGGCTGGACGTGCCGGGCATGTGTTTATAAATAAAGCCTGCACTCCGGATATAAAAAACACGCACACACACATTGTTGAAACACATTGTCAGCACACGCAGCCCCTGTGACTGATAAAGAAACCACAAATTGAGTACTGTACCATAAAAGACTCCAGAGAGAAAAAGGGACCTGTAATCCATACAGCAGAAAACAGAACTTTACAGCCAAACACATAAACATAGGGCCTGCTAGGAGAAGTATATCTCCTTCACAATCGCTCTCTCTCCCTGCGAGACTCTCTTTCACTCTTTTGTCTTTGGATTTTACAAGTTACTTTTCTTCCTGGAGACGAAGGCTTTATCAGGGACCTATTGGCTATCGGTTAACATAAGTGATTTCTTTAGGATATTTGTCAAAATTAGACATTAATCAACGGAAATTCCATGTATAATTGTGGATGATTTATTTATTTATTTTAGATCTACAAATTTCTAATGCAGCGTGTCCATCAACCAGATTACGCACATTACCCTCTAACCAGAACTATTACCTCATATCAGATACATTTTACATTTTTACATGATTATAATATATAACAAAAACATCCATAAATAAACATTCAAATATCACCCATATTAGCCATAACACGAAACAAGAATTGACATTTTTGGGTGAAATATCCCTTTAAGATTGAACTACTTTCGTCTTTTTATTGCTCTTTTCCACTAGCCACGTCATATCTCACATTTTTAAAACTCAGCACCAATCCGTTACCGACGTAACCCCGCCCACCTCAAAACTGACCATTCTCCCGTTTTGATATTTTACTTTCGTCCAAGTTTATGCATCGTTACTGTCAGGACTGAGGCGTTTACTGTGCCACCGCGCTTAAACGCATGTTGCATTACATTTCATCTCTTCCTGACATCGTCACAACGTGAATTTACAACCGCTGTGTCTGGCTGCGAGTCATCATGCTTTACGACCCACAGTCTATTTATACGTCCACACCATCAAATGAAGCCGCCGCGAGGCCCGTGGCGGAACGCTCATCTGCGAGATGTGTATCCTCAAGCTTCCCACAAGTTGGCTGATTTCCCTGGGCATCGCAACACGCTGTGCCATTATATGCCCACCCACGCTGTCAAGATCCGCTGGTGACAGCCTCACCACAGCTTCCTCAAAATACAACCCATGCAGCATCTCCTTCAAAAACAAACGAGCTTATTCTTTTTTTTACACCAAGATTCGAGTCTCAGAGCAAGCCCTTACAGATCTCCAGGGTGATTGTGTGTGAGAGAGTCTTACTTATGACTAGTTTGCTATTCGGGTTTCGCTGGCGAGGGGCAGAAGGTTAGTTTCGCCATTTCGGTGCCAGAAGTAAAGCCAAGAGTAATGGAAGATTGCCTGACCGGACTGAAATAAAAAGAGATTTTAAGAGAGAGATTTAGGCCCTGCAGCCAGGAAGATGGGTGAGTTGGTCAGTTTGCCAGAGGAGTCCTTGTTCTCACCCTGCAGCGATATGCATAAGGGCCAAAGCAGGAGACCCACAGGCAACGCCTGCAAATCAGCACTGCCAAGACGGAGGAAGAGCCCTAAACAACATCTCGCATTTCTCCCAAAACAAATAAACTGCAAAAACAAATGTTCACTGCATGCAGAATCCTACACATTATTCAGGAATCACCGATCAAACCCGACGTTGCCATTCCTTTCCCTTATTTCCTTTGACAATCATGATGATTAATAGAATTGACATTAAAATACTTGCCATATTCTTTATGTAGCACACACATCTAAAGTAAGCTCATTTTCTTCCTGTTATGTGCACACATCAGTAAGTCAAGAGTGAAGTAATGGGAAATAAATGACTATCAGCTGGTGAGATTCATTCTTAGTGATTTCCCCCTTCAGAATCCAGCGCATACATTATACAGAAACACTAACACAGAAGAACAAATTTTGACTTACCCAAACTGACAGTATGGTAATAATATCATCACAGTAACATTTTAGATCATTAAAATTACCCCTTACATCAGAAGACATGAAAACCATGACCATTTCATAAGACTGCACTGGGTACGGGAGGGTACCATACAAATGAAACTAGCAGCCATAAAACAAGAAATAATGAATTCAATTTGATTTTTTACTAGAGGCTTGGATGTGCTGAGTGGGCAGAGGATGGCAGTTATGTTGGATTTAGCCGAACGCTGCCCTACGCTCTGTGTGCCGCCTGATGCCACGCTAGCGTTCAGGAGCGGTTCAGACCTCTATAGGGCCGCCATTAGCAAATGAATGACTCTTAATTTGCCCGGTGAATACACACACGGCGCTTGTTGATTTAAAGAGGGTATCGCATCTCTATCAGCACGGAATCTCCGACATAACACACAAACACACACCTACTCGCGCGGGTTGTATTGTCAGTAATGAGCAATTTAGGGAACAAATGTGATTTGCACGTAAACTGTGAGACATTAGCGCTCCGTGGGAGAGAAAAGGAAGCAGAGGAAGAAAAACAGGGAGCATGAAAGAGAGGGAGAGAGAAAGAGAGAGCTTGGCTAGTCATGAGTGAAAGAAACAATCTCTCATACAGCGTCGGCAGTGTTAACACTTCCTGCCACTAAGCGGGTACATTCAGTTCCACCAGTTGAAATTAACTTTCCACCAGTAAAAATTAATGACGGAGGGTGAAAGTGAGCATGGGGACGACCAGAAATGTGTGAAATTTAAAGCAAATGTTCATTTCACGTGGAAATTAAATCTGGAGGTGGGGAATGCGTCACTCTTGCAACTGTACGGAAATGGCACAAATAGGATTGTACTTCATGTTGTGCTCAGACAATTACGAACATTGTACGGGATAGTTAAATAGTGTAAAGAGTGATTTCAGGAGAGATTATTTCACTACTGTGGAGTATGAAAAGAAAAGAAAAATTCTGGTTTTGATCTGGAGTGGTGTGATTACTGGATGCTTCAAGCATGGAGGAAAAATTGCTATTATTATTTCGACCTTTTTTCTCCAATGAAATATATTTGTAAAAATGATTTGCAAATTTGGCCTGAGATATTACACACCCTCTCACTGTTGGCTCTGTCTGCCATTGTTCTGCTTTCAAGAGAAAATCCACATTTTTGTGCTCTGGCCCTATTTAAAACGCAGTGTCAAGATTCTCCCAGGAAATTATGTCTTAAATTGTATCCATACTTCTCCTTGTTACTTCCAACTTCCTTCAGCTAAAATATAATTTCTCAAATCATGTGAATGAGAGGGCAGAGGCATGTCTTTTCTTCTGTTGACACTAATCAGGTTGCATATATAGGAAATGAGATGTTTATACATTTCATTTTTGAGTTATTGTAAGGGAAATATTCCTCTAACTCTGCCTCTCAATGTCTTATTAGATTTGCATCAGTTTGAATCTTCTCATATCTCCTTCTACAGTTCCCATCGTACAAGTCGAGGTTTGTTTATTGAAACAAGCATGTCCAGAAGTTAAACTCTTCATCTCTCCTAACTATGACTGTTATGTTTAAAAACAACAAGCTTCACTACTGTTTTGTTTCATCTTCTGTCAAATAATGAGAATAAATACAGCCAGCACTAAAATAGGAAGGCAGTCTGCCAAACTGGTATTAACAATTTAATAGTGCAAATCTTGCCAAAAGCCCTAAGAGGAAGGTCCACAATTTACTTTCAGTCTTCAGTGAAGGTTGCCAGATCTTTACCTAATCCAGCAGCTGACAAACACCTCTGTTCTATCACAAACCCTCCTGGAGGCAGAGATGCAGGGGATATAAGAAAGCTTTGCTTCTCACTGTCTTCCCGCTGCCATTCATTGCCCATTCCACTGCCAATTAAAGCCATGATTAAAGTAGACAAAGTGCTTGGCAAATGAACATAGACACCACGGCCACTCACACTCATCAAATATTCTACAGCACAACGGGGAACACTGAAAAACGGAGATGGAAGAGAATACGAACTGTGTGAATATATAGGTATAAGTAAAATAGCTCAATATACGTACACTTATCATTGGCAATAAAGAAGAGATTAATTGAAGCACCAATCAATGATGACAGAAAGATGCCTGAATTGAAGACAATCAAACCTTTACAAGAAATGGACGGTCATTTGATGCAAAGGCTTGTACTTGCATCTGTACCTTATGAGAAAATAAAATGTATCTAAAATGGTATCTAATTTGATACTAGGAAACAGACTAATGAGATTATTGGTCAAATTACATTATTAGTCGAATTCATTTGTTTAAATATTTACAACAATAACATAAGAAGTGCATTTGATCCATTGACACCTACTCGCATTATAGTGAGTAATGTTCACATATACAAGTGCAAGAGTTCAAAAGCAGCCACCTGTCACTTAGATATCAAATGTGGTTTGGTACAACTTGCCATGAATGATATTACAGAAAAACTGACATTATTACATTTTTTTAGCATCAATTTGGTACAGACATATGGGTACATTTGACGTGCCTATCAGGCATACAGTAATATAATTGATGCAGCACAAATACAGTAAGTAAAATAGACCTCCTGACTGAAGGTGTATTGCTGGTGCCTGACTATTAGAAGCCGTGTCTGCGGCCTCGCATTGCATGTCACAAAGTCACAAAAGGCCTCAAGTGATGGGCTCAACAGAAAAGCCCTCAAGCCCACATAAACCACCCACAGCGCACACTGACGGCTAAAATATGATGGGCTCCCGGAGCCCATAAATCTTCTTTTTGAGTCCAAGCCTCTCCAGCATCATTACTGTATCCCACCGGCCCATTTGGGCCCCATTTCACTTAAATGTCAACTTTTCAGCCTTTCTCGGGGTGCTCTCTGTTGCCATTTGTTTTACCGCCAATGGAGAAAAACAAGAAAATAAGACAGCCGCGAGTGAGGAGGTTAGGTTATGTGTGTGTGTGTGTGTGAGTGTGCGTGTGTGTGTGTGTGTGGTTCCGACAGCTTCCTGAACAGAGCGAGCGGACAGGATTATCATTAAGCAGTAAGGTGAAGAAAGGAAAATTAAATTTGTGATATTTTAATGTGCTGATGCAAAGGTTGGTGGACACACCGTGGCTGCATTAAAAAATAAATAACTACTAATTTCTTGCAGAAAACGGCACGTAAAAGGACAATTTCACATTCAGCTGCCTGAGGTCTAATTGTTTGATATTTCCTAAATGTTACTGTTATTTACACATCAATCATCATTAAGAACTTAATGATATTCTTTTCATTTAATTAAATTGAAATGATTTTCTCAACTGTGGTTTCGAATAGAAGCAGAGGCAACATGATAAGGTGCTCAATCAATTAAAAGCAGATGGTCCAGGTCTGTGCAAGCGCCGAGGCCTATACAGTGAAGCTTGCTGGAAATTACTCTCTGAGAATCTGTAACGCACGTGAAGAAGCTTTACCCCAAAGTGCACAGGTTTAAAATCAGCACTTTTGAGTCCAAATCCTATCACACAGGAGCAGCCCGGACTGCCTCGCGCTCCAATAAAATGTAGCCTCTGCATCTGTTTTATTCATTTATGCTTCTCGGGATCTTTTAAATGTGTTTTTATGCTTCTTTCCCCCCGCTGTGGCACTCCGAGGCGTTTGAAGGTGGAGGTAAAGTTAACTATGACAGGATAGAGGGTGACCGTAAACAGCTCGTGGCTAAAACAGCAGCTCTGCACAGCTCATAAAGCCAGCGCAGGCATGTAAGACCATATCCTCCACAATGTTTGTGGAGAACACAGCTAGAGGGCAGGAGAAACAGGCTGAGGTGCTGGAGCTAATGCATCAGCCATCTGGCTTTAGCCAAAACACAGCGCTCTCATCCAAGCTCTATTTCATTTTTCTCTCTCTATATGTCTCTCGCCCTCTCGATAGGGCCTTCTGCCTCTGCATATGGGTATTCGCTCCGGTTTACAAGTGAACATGAACAGAAGGATGAAACCCTAAAGTTCTGCCAATGCTGCCTTGCATGGTTGCTGTATATACAGTATACTGTATAAATGCATGAGGCAAGCTCTGGGTAGAAGATACGAAAGCCTGCCATTTTTTGTTCTTAAGGTCATTGTTCTTGAGGCTGGACTTCACTTCATGCTCCTCTACGCTGTTGCTTATTGCAAAGAGCCTGTTGTGAATATTTTATGAGTTTGCCAGAGAGCTGTGTGAGAAAACATGATGGAGAGCAGAAGGTATCAGGACCTTTCCTCTACGAGCAGAGTTTGGTCAGCATGAGGCTCGAGCACAGTGCTGGTTCATGGCTGCTGTCTGAATGAATGGACTGTATATTGACAGTGTACTCTGCAGTCAAAGGTTAAGGGTCACTTACTCATTTGGTAACATCATTTTTTTCCACAATTCAAAATAAAATGGCAAGTACATTCATCGAAACTTTAAAATAACACAAATGTAATTGTGGGAATTAAAGGGATACTTCACGCCATCATTTACTCAACTACGAGTTGTTCCAAATCTGTATAAATTTCTCTGTTCTGATGAATACAGAGAAAAATGTTTGAAGAATGCTCATAACCAGACACATTTTGCACCCCATTGACTACCATAGTAGGAAAAAATACAATGGTGGTCAAAAGTGCCCCAGAATTGTTTCCAACATTCTTCAAAATGTCTTCTTTTGTGTTAAACAGAACAAAAAAATGATTACGTAATGTGTCTTACTATATGGTAGTCAATGGGGGGCAAGATCTACCTGGTTATAAGCATTCTTCCAAATATCTTTCTCTGTGTTCATCAGAACAAAGAAATGTATACAGATTTGGAACAAAGTCTCCCTTTAAAAAAACTCCAAAATGGAACTAAACTTTAAAATGGATCAAAGGCATCTTTAAAGGCCCTTTGCAAAGAAGTCGCAAAAATATACTTTTTTAGCATCCCCAGATATCACCCTAGGATGCTTTTCAGACAGTATTGAAGGACCGGCCATCTATTTTGTTTCAATATTCTGCCTAATTTTTCATCAATTTTGAACTCTGTATTAAAAGAAATGAAAATGTAAGCACAGTTATATTTCTTTTTGTAAACTTCATGAGAAACATGTCAGACAAGTGACCCTAAACATGGACTGTTGTATGCCAACACAATCCAATATTATGTGCAATAAAAGATATAAAAACTGTATATCTGTGTTCATTTCTGTGTTTATTTTCACCTTAAGGCACCAGCATTCTGTTCATAACTTTGTGATCAATCCAACATCCGTGTTTCCAAACACAAGGGATCCTGAAAGAATTCTCTGAGAAACATGATTAGTGTACAGTGCTACAGTTATGTAAACATTATCCTAGAACTACATACATAGAAAGTACAGCGGTAGGAGCAGAGCTAACCGGACACCATGCATTTCTATTGACTTGATTAGTCTGAGCGTCAGCTTGGCTGGCATTCCCAAAGCTTCATGGAAGATGGCGTTGGAAGTCTGATTTATCAATATCTGGCCTGCCGCAAACTACTGTTGGGCCTCTACCACGTAAAACGACATTAGACTAATGCAAGCTAAATCTCATTCTCTCCCTACATACTTTATGATTTGCCAGTGGAACACTTCACATGTTATTGAATTAGCTGCAGCAGAAGAATGCTCACAAGAAGCTGAAATTTCAAGCACAGGTATGACATAAAAAAGATAAAGCCCTTGGTACAGCTGCAAACACTTTCTTTTTCCGAACTGAGGCAGAGTTATGGTCCATTGTTAGAGACACACCCAGGCTGAAATGTGCTCCCCAGCTGTTTTATGAAGACAGAACTAGACACAAAGAGATACACAATAGAGTCACCAGAGAGGTAAGAACAGTCCTTCGTGGTGGTGAAGTTTAAAGCCATGTGGATGAATTCCTTGCTTCAGCACTTCAGTGCAGGGGACAGTTCCCCGGGGGACGGCTCATCCCCTGGGCCCCTCCTACCACTTTAACTGACGCTCACCTTCTGTTCATTTCTGGAGCTGGAGGGGGAAAATGGGCCATCAGCTGACCTATTTCAACAGGGCCGATTCTTAAACCCTCAATCTGAGTTACATGTGAGAAAGGGTTAACCACCCTTTCATAGACTAGGAGATGAGAAAAACGATATAGCATGTGAAAACTCCCGTTCATGAGAATACAACAACAGCAGCTGGTTCGAAAACTAAATATTTTATACTGAATGAACATGAAGATTTTATGTAATAGCTAGGGCCATCAATGAATTAAAATCATTGTTTTGCTAACACGCTCGCTCACACATTAAGTTCCTTTTATAGGGATGCACGTTTTAAGCTTTAGCAATTTGAGTGAATGACAATTTGTGTAAATGTACACAACTGCTCCATTTACTCATTTCACTTTGCACAAAAACAACAGATGTTATAATTTCCCAAATTGCCAGGAAAAAATAAACACATAAATGCAATAATTCAATAATAAAACAACTTTATGGGTGTAATCTTAGATCATTAGAGATGTTGTCCTTCGTTGGTGCTCATTAACATTTCTATGGAAATTACACAGAACCAAATGTTTATAATGTCAAATTGACAAAATGATTTAGACGTATTAAATTAATTGCATGCTTAGGCAGCCTAGACCAAACACATATGCTACAAAGTCGAATTTTGCAAGATCATCGTTAGATTATCATCAACATTGAATGTATATGGCATTCTCACAGAGGGAACTGGAATAAAAAGGCATTTTAAAGCACTTTCTCACACTCACAAAGGGGGATACTAGTCAGAGTTTCCCACCAGAACCATATTAAAAGTCGACTGAGAGTGTTTTCATAAGCCTCCAAAATTCATGGGGGAATTTTGAGAGGTCCCATAAAAGATGCTGCAATCAATAGAGCAGCTGAGGTGCAGAGGGCTGTAAAGAGGAAGATTCTCTCACCTGAACCTGGGTTAAGCAGACAGCCGACCACACACAACTTGAAACATAAGTATGTCTTGTTTCATTATGTTGTTTTTTGTCTATACTGTATGCTTATTTGGATATATTTTAGTTTCCAAAATTCTTAAAATAATACAATTAAGCCTTTTAAAAATAACAACAGATTTGACTTCGTTTAGTCAATACTTTTTTTTTACTAGAATAGAGACCGCATCTTAGATTTTTTACTTAGTGCCAAGTGAAAATAGTTATAATAAAAGTAAAATAAGTCAAATGTGACCCTGGACCACAAAACCAGTTATAAGTAGCATGGGTATAATTGTAGCAATAGCCAACAATACATTGTATGGGTCAAAATTATAGATTTTAAGGATGGATATTAAGTAAAGATCATGTCTCATGAAGATATTTTGTAAATTTCCTACTGCAAATATATCAAACTTTTGTGAGGATGCTGCAAAATCGCGAGCAAAAATGACCAGAACATGCCAGCTCTTTGGGAATTATCCACTACCCTTTCGGGTTCATCTACTCTCCACAACTTCATTACAGCGAAAAGCCAATAAAAAGTGTTCAAACAAACCTGTTTCTTACTAGCAAAGACCTGCTACAGCGCCCCCGATGGACAACTTTAATGGCGATCTTCTCATAAATTTTTTTTTGTTTTGCACCCTCAGATTCCACATTTTTAAATAGTTTTATCTTGGCCAAATATTGTCCTATCCTAAGAAACCATACAACAATGGAAAGCTTATTTATTCAGCTTTCAGATCTTAATTTAAAAAATGACCCTTATGAATGGTTTTGTGGTCCAGGGTCAAAAATAAGTATAAAAAATAAGTATAATGTTAAAGATATAAGCTGATAGGAACAGTGATGACACTGGCCCACAACAGGTTCAATGACATCGACCTTAAATGTAATGAGAGCAAGGGGCCCTGCGCACCCCGATCTCCTTTGGCCTTCCCAAAAAGTCAGGGGATAGTTTGTAAGCAGAATAGCTTTCCCTACTGATGAGGTGGTGCCACAGGACAGCTCCGGGCTGACAGGGTGACTGGCGATACGGCCTTCCTCTTTAAAGAGCCCTGACACTACAGTCCTGTACAAAGACACACTCCCCAGAGTGGCCATGCCACTGGCAGATCTCGACAGAGAAAGATCATCGCTAGAGAGATCAGCAGAGATATGTGACTCAACTGCAAACAGTCCAGATCTGAACTACTCGCGAGAAGCTCATTACATCCAAGAGCTCGCTATGCAAAAAAGATGATTAAAAGCTAACTGTGATGATTGAACAAGACCTAGTCTCCTATTCTCGTTGCAGCGAGCTAATTCGAGATGAATTGATAGTAAATGAGAGAAGACAAAAACATCCATTCGAGCCAACAACAATTCTGATGCTCATTTACTCTAATAGAGTTGATTAATTGAACGCTACGGCCCTCAGTTAGCGCAAAGCGCAGTGAGGAGAACTGAAACAAAAGATTTCAGGCATGAGGAGAAAGACAAAGAGTGAGCAAAAGCTGGGATTGTTTCGGGAAAAGGTCAGGCTGATTTTCTCTTCCCAAATATGCTGGGCTTTACAAATTAACTTGGCAAAGGTGATATTTCCACAAAGCCTAGACCATGTATCAAAGCCGTGTCCAAAGTTCAAACATCCAGCCTCCCGCCCCCTTCCCTCGTGCCGACCGATTGAGTCGCCGTTGTCAGTAATTGAGTAATTAATGCTATGGCAGGCCTAATTTCAGAGATACTGCGCTCTAATTACATTCACACATTCATTAGCCTGGCCGAATGCTTGATGGTCGCTCGGCAGGTGGGGACTGCCGGCCGAAGGCCACTTGTTGTTGGAACGCAATTGTTGTGTCACTTGCTTGCTTGGCATGTGTGTGTGTGTGAATCTGCTGATAAAACAGATTCCTGTTCTCCACTGATAATTACCCCTCGGCTCTCTGTGGAAAATGACTGATCACAGTCCAGGTCTGTCGATGTCTTCATTTTCTCTCTTCGTAGTTTCTGGCATGCATTGCTTTGGCTGTATGCACCCTTCTCGCCCCTCCCAAAAGAAAGTAAAAACAAAGAGCTGGGTGGTGTCCTAAAAGTACCTTTTTGAAGCATTTTAATAATCAAAAAAAGTTTCACACACAGGAATCGCATTCATATGAGGTAACCATAGCAAAAGCGCTTTTTATAAAAATCGTTCTGGTATGAAGCTGTCAAAACATAAATACTGTCATTATTTATCATCTTATTTTAGATGATGATAACACAAATATACCTAAAAAAAAAAAACTTAGCATAAACAGTGATTTAAAAAGACTGTGCTGGGGTGGAGCAATACAATTTTTTGTTGCATTAAGAAGAATCCTGCGCACTGACTTGAAAGTGGCTGACTAGTCTGTTAGTTAAAGGGATAGTTCACAAAAAAAAGGAAATTCTGTCATCATTTACCCACTCTCTTGTCATTTCAAACCTGTATGACTTTCTTTGTTCTGCAGAACACAAAAGAAGATATTTTGAAGAATGTTGGTAACCGAACAACGGTGGTACCCATTCACTTCTATTGTATGGACACAAAACCAATGCAAGTCAATGGGTACCGCTGTTGATCGGGTCCCAACCTTTTAAAAAAATATCTTCTTTTGTGTTCTGCAGAACAAAGTAAATCATACAGGTTTGAAATGACAAGAGGGCGAGTAAATGATGACAGAATTTTCATTTGTTAGTTAACTATCCCTTTAAAACAACTATGATAGGCCCTAATAGCAATATATGACTGTGTCTGTGTGGCAGCATCAATTTAACTGGGATCGCATGAGCTTACTTAAGTATACATCGGTACAGCTGTGTCACTATAGTTGTAAGAATATGCTTGTACAAGTATATCTTTATGGTTGTAACAAAACCTAAGCTCACTATCAAGCCCCATCACACTGACAGTGATTCTATCTCTAAAGGTCACCGTGTCGCTGTACTGCTGGTCGGTTCCTGTCAACGGATGCCGTAACATTACAGTAGGTCTGCATAACAGACCATACTGCAGATTTTGAAATAACGTCTTTCTATTTTGACAAGGGATCAGTTTTCTTGCCGCTAGAAATTAACATTCAGCACGAGAAATCGTTTGTTTATAAATTGCACCGGTGCATAATACATCACATCATGAACGGGATGAACGATTATCGATGCGTGAATCAAAATCACTTAGAATGCCGTCAATTTCTGACACATTATTTCTGTATTATAGCCCTGTATGTGAGAAAATGACAGAAAACAGTGAAATTGTGAAATTGCTCACTGTAACAACTCCTCTGTCTTGCCTACACTCGACTATATGATCTCACAGCAGAGAGGCATTCGCTGTTATTGGTATGTGTCACATTTGCATAAACTGAAACTTTTCTACATTTACATTTATGCATTTGGCAGACGCTTTTACCGGAACTTGGCTTCCTGCAACCTGTTACATCATCACTCCTGTGACATCATTCTTTTAGAAGTTAATTTGGGAACAGACTTCACACTCATTTAGACTTCTTGCAGAAACAAGCCTAAAAAGCCTGAAACTTAAGTGCAAGTGTTTGTAATCTAAATCAAGTAAACTGATTTTTCCATATGCATGAAACAAGAGGAAGAAGACATACTGCAGCCTTTCCTGTGTCTTTTGCTACACACCTCTCCAATGTGCACCCTCTCTGTGTATCGTCTGTGCCCATTTCCACCAGCAGGTGCTGCTGTGAATTAAGCCTAGAGTTGCAGCCGCAGGAAGCAGCCCAGTGCTCTGGTTGACATTTTGGCCTGCTCCCTACGGACCGCGAGTGAATTTATGTGCGTACCAGCGAGCAAGAGCGAAAGTGAGGGAGATAGAGAGAGAGTTCATGAATCTATGTTTGCGTGCACATGTTTGTAGCAGGGCTGCTTGACTGCACATTTGGACAAGGTACATTCTGACCTTGTGCAAGCGGAGACAAACAGAAGCCCAGGGCTCGGCATCCCTCACTCCGTGCTGTCATTTCCAAGTTGGGCAACAGACCTAGTGAACACAAACGGTCCACCCAGCACCCAAACAAACACTGTTGTCTTAGAAAAAATGTAAAAATTAAGAAAGAAGACATTTGCGTTATACATGATGTACTACAAAAATGATTAACTGGATTTGATGTACTTTTCTTTTCCTGTTTGACCAACGGCCCCTCTCAGTGTGTTATTGACTAAACACCCTGCAGTGCATAGAAGCACGATGTTAAATATTTGAAGCCATTGAATATGCTAATGAAACGGCCGAGGTGACCTTGAGAAAATAGGCTATTGTGTATTAGGCACATCGGTTCATTAGAAACAGTACATTAGCTACTATCCAGACTGCATAACCACACAGTGTGAAAAGCACTAATAAATACTGTAAAGAGGTGAATCCACTACGACACTAAAACCATTTTTTTGTTGTTGCAAGTTTTGCATGCTGTATTTCAATGCAAACCAACCTAAACAGACACTAAATGCTCTAAAATAGTGCTGCGCTGTTAGTATTTAAATTGCCTCTTTTTTCAATAGCAAACACACCCTGTTTCATGTAAATTAGACCCTTTATAGATGGTGTTTTATACACAAACTCAGCATTTTTTGCCTGATACAATTAATGATATATTATTGCCGTATGTGGAAAGAAACCTTTATGTTTATGTCATCTGTATTTCATCAAATAAGGATCAAACGATGGAGCCGATCAATCCAACCGATAACACTCAAAACTGATCTGCTAGAATTACTGCAGAAGTTATACTTGAATGTAGACAGTGTGTTGAAATAAACATCGCTGTCAGAGGTCGAACTGATTCTGACTGAATTCTCCAGACAGCCTCTTAACAATAAATTAAAATTCAATCAGTCACGATAACCATACATTTTCATCAGATCTATAGGACCATTCCTGCAGTCTGATCAGCAGACCAAACATGTACACCCTTTAAAAGACATCACCAGATTAGAGCTGGAGCAAATATCACCATCAAATGCACTACAGGGAAATAATGGAGGCAAATGAGGTGCACACGAGTGATCATTACGATCGATTTCACATCTCTCTTCAGAAAAGAACCTCTTTCCTTCAAAGCACCATGCTGAAACCTGACTGTCCCCTCCTTATCTTTTCACCGCACACACAAACACACACACGCACACACACACACACACACACACTCTGTGTCAGTAGATTAAAGGTTAGTTGATGTAAATGGAGTGTATTTGCAGATATCTAAAGCTGGGTAAGGTCACACGGCGGTGGAAAGAGCTCGGTGATGGACAGCTGAGATGTAAAAACCCACATGCGTGCCAGACTGGGCCATCTCAGCAGGTAATGTGAGACGGTCGGAGCACCGAGCTGAGGTTGTGGGGCCACATCCTGAATCGTAGGCTGGCACATTAATCATGCCATCACTTGCCACACTTACTCAGAGGCCACGGCAGTAGAAATCACATTATTTCTTTTAATTGAAAAAAGCCGAGCTTGCGGCTGGGGAAGCGTGTTGTGGTATTGGCAGACAGCACAGGTGAAGTCAATACGGCTCAATGGGAGTCGATTCATCAGCGGCGCTTAATGTCGTTAGCCCTAAGAGGCCTCTCTCACCCTCTCTCCACCAGTCACATGCTCTGTCTAGCTATCCATCTTCCTCTCTCATTACCTGCTTCTCATTGGTTTCTTTGTCTGGCTGACCACAAAAAGTCATTTGCATAAACCACAATTCAGAAGAAAAGCTGAACTGATCTTCTCTGTACTCCTGGGACATTACTACTTATGAGATCTGAAATTGAAATTATGATGTGATGCACGTTCAAGTAAATGTAATGTGTATATATATAAGAGAGAGAGAGAGAGAGAGAGAGAGAGAGAGAGAGAGAGAGAGAGAGAGAGAGAGAGAGAGAGAGAGAAAAAAAAAAAAAACGTAATGTCTGCTTCCACAACGGCTCTTTAATCAACAACTCCAACTCTGAAAGTCAGGGCTCTGAGCAAATCCACAGTGTCCCACCGTCAATTACGACTTTGTGTGGGTTGGTCTCGTAAACGCAATCATCCTAACACGACTTGAAGGCAACATTACACCCATCTGCAATCCTACCTTAACCCTGTTCTGTCGTTCTCTAACCACACGTGGTGTTCACCCCAGCTGTTTATAATCGCCGGCTTTCCACTGAAACAGGTGATGAAATCATTTATGGCACAATTATCGGACTTATTACATGAAAAGGAGAGCGCTGGGAGAAGCGGATAGTAGTGGCAGTGCGGATGCTGCCATTGGGCATCATGTGGCACCGTAACTGTCAGACAAGCTGAGAGATACACAGAGGAAGTGCTCTTGCTGAAGTCTCATCTAAACGATGCACAAACCTCTCAGCTTCAACTGACTCTCTCTCTCTCCCTCTCTCTAGGGTCGAGCTGTTCGTCTGTTTAGTGCTGTGCTGGGCCGGTCAAAGTCCCTAGACAATTACTGTGTGCATGTTAGCCCAGGGCAGTCAGAGGAGACACATTAGTGTTGGTCAGTATCCCAGCATGCTCAGCTCACCTGGGCAATGCCCGAATGGGCTTGGACTGCTGATATTCTGCTCTCCTGGGCTCAGGGATTGTAAAAAAACAGTTGGTGCCAATCAGCAGGACATTTGGTTGTAAAGGCACAATCAAATGAAGAGAAAATACAGTTTGTGCCTGAGTTTTGGGTGATCTGTGTGTGTAAATGAAACAAAAGTACTTGTCACCAAATAAAAAAATCAATGAAAAAATGAATTGAAATGAATGAATCATCAAACTGGTTGGTTGAAAATGTAAAAGCTCAGCATTATCCCACTTTCTAAATGACTGAAAATAGTTTTAGCACAGAAAAGCAGAAAAAAGAGGAAAGTATTGAAGAGGCAGCTAAATTGTCTCGATCAGCAAATCTGTCATACTTCTAATTTAAAAAGCTTATATGACATCACTGCTAGTGGGCGGGCCCGCCCCGCTTTATGTTTTGCGATAGTATGAGCCAACATCATCAACTTTTACTTGAAGCCTTGACAAACTTTCCTTTCAACTGTAGTTTAAAAATATAATTTTTCATAAAAATAATTTGATATGTTTAAGAAACAGAGCATACTAACCTAATAAAAAAAACTGAAAAAAAACTGCTGAAGGAAGAAATAAATTATCTAATTGTGACAATGCACTGAAACGGCAGGCACAATACAGATATAAAAATATACTGGAAAGAAAGACTTAAGGGAATAAGTATGAAATCTCAAAATGCACCTTGTTGAAGAAAGTTTACATACTAATGTTTTCAGATATTTTTCTTGTGCCTAAAATAGTCCTGTCTCTTCAAGATTCTAAGCTCATCTTTAGACTCCTGGCATGTGTGTCAAAGGAACAAATCACATGATCTTGTGTGTGTTTGGTTCATAAAGCCTGAATTATCTCAACCCCGTGGATGGGAAATCTTGGGATTAAGCTCCATTAAACACAGAAAGCCATGGAGCTTTATCTCAAGATTTCTCTCTTACTCCCTGCTCAGTCACCACACGCACACACGCACGGACACACACAAAAGAAAACAGCTATAACATGTCCTTCACCTTTACAGCCCAAATTATAAAGGAAAAAAGAAGGAACAGTGCGCCTTTCTTTTTTTTCCTCCATCTCTCCCCCTCCAAGTGAAGACACTTTCCAGTCATTTAACTGCATGGCACGTGTCTTTTGAAGACACCGGTGTCCAGAGCAGCATGGGCTCTGAGAGTTGTCGTGACTGCTACAGATCACAGTTGCAATGCTCTCAGCAACTCCATTCCCCAGCAGTTCTCTGTGTTAATGGGAATTGACCAGCGTTGTGTCCCTGTTCTCCCCCTGGAGAACGGCCCATTCTCCCCGGCGGCTACGGACCAGCGAATCCTTCACGGCCACCAGCCTCTGGCTGCGGTTCGAGGCTGATGAGGTCACAGAGTTTATGGAGTAAAGAGAGAATGGGAAAAAACAGCTATAAAGACTTTGGTGCTGAGCAATCCAGTCAAACAGCATCAATCCCACCACAATAATAATGGAAGCTAAAAGTAAATAAAAATGTATGCCTTCATACTTTAATGAGTTATGATTTACTATAATAATTTTGTAGGATTCTTAAGTTCTCAAATGAACAATTCTGAGAATTTTACGCCCTAATATTTTAAAGTCTTACACTGTAGGTTTAACACGGCTAAATCGAAATCTCTCGAAGAACCCCAGGAACCTGCTGCAGTAGCCCCCGGGGTTCACCTGCTCATGGCCGGGAATCACTGCTATAGATGGATGGGCTTAGATACCTGCTCTGGTCTAAAAAGAGCCACCTTTCATCAAACATTTATAGACAGATGACATGCAAGAGGCAAGGGCAAACCTGCACAGAACACACACACACACACACACACACACACGCGAACACACAAGCATTAAACATACAACTCACACACACAGTGTGGGCTGGAGTGTGTCCTCTCTCCGCTGTGGGCTGTATTGATCTGTGCTGGGCTCTTTATTGAAGTCATGATTCATGCTGTTGCTGTCTCTCCTTTACTCCTCACAGACACACTTCTCTTTCTCTCTAGCATGTCTATTTAGTTGGGTTTGTAACTTTATCACTTCTCCTCTAACTAAATGACTGGATGGTGGGCATTGGCTCCAGTAAAGCATACTATTATTTAATTCCAATGCATTAATATAATATTAATACTTTGGAATAATAATTCCACAGTATTAATATTATAGCAAAATGTAATTGGAATTGAATTGCTCCTTATTGATTATTATTTCATTAAATACATTTCTATTACACTAACATTAATAGTGAATTTTAAACAATTCTAAGCAATACAACAAATAAAAACAAAATTTAAGACTAAACAATCTGAAACACAATAATCAAATATAAAATGCTTGTAGTTTTTACTGTCTGACTTAAATAGATCAATACAAATTTGATTTAATTTGATTAGGAGTTGTTGGATTACTAATATCAATGACATCTAATAGGTTTACAGTTACATTTACTGTGGGCATTTAGCAGATGTTTAAGCAGACTTTCAAGAGTAAGGAAAACAATAACATTTATACTGCCATATAAAGCCTAATGCATAGATCTAAAAAGGCTGGGTTATGCTCAACCCAATTTTGGGTAAAAAGGGACAAACCCAGTCATTGGGTTAAATTAACCTAGAAAATCTTAATATTTGGCCCAATAATGGGATAAAACAACCCAGCACTTTAGGTTGAATATTTTGAAATGCACTGTGCCTCAAATATGCCAATTTACATTTATTCATGACATAATTGTCTGTGTTTGCATTTAAACCTCACCAAGACAGGCATTTAAGCTTTAAACCACATTGACTGTTCACAAACACAGTTACTCTTAAATCCTAAATTACAATCACTACTGGCCAATAAGAAATCAGCACCCACAGTGCCTAAAGCTTTTTAGGAATGAGCTCAGCTCTCACCCTACAGTTGATTTATACACTGTAATGTTGTGGGACTGAAATATAACTATCGCACAAGCGCCATGTACAGCACACACATTTAAACAAACTCTTCGTAGATGAGAAAATCTCTCGGAATAATCTCAAATATAATTCGCAAGAGGAAACACTTTTCAAAAGCCATTTAATATTATAGCGGAGTGTTGATATTGCGTTTATGAGAAAGTGTTATGCTTTGTGTATTTGATAATGCCTTTGTTGATGATTCTGTGCTCGGCGTCATCGAGAAGAAGCTCTGTATTGCTGACTAATGCCCTTCTGTGCACTGAGACATATAAGGCCCCCTGAGTGAGCGCTCCATCTCCAACCAGCAGAAATTAATTGACTGAAAAAAATTTGCTGTTTAAGGTTGCAGTGGGTCACACAAGGCAGAGTCGCAATTGTTCACTGTTTGCCTGAGGCTATATAGCGTTTATTCTCTTTCTCTCTGTTATGCGTGATACTCCTCTATTTCTTTTTCACTCCCTCCTTTTCTCTGCAGCCCATCCTTTTTCTCGTTTCTCCTATTCATTTTTTGGAGGCATTTCTAATAGATCCATCTCTCTCCTGCCGGGGATTCCTTAATCCCGAATCCTTGAAGAAAGACAGTGGATTTGGCATGACGGCCACAGTGTGTGCGTATGCGAGAGCGGCTGTGCGTTCTCTCAAGTACGAGCTACAAGTGGCTGATTCGTATTGTGGGTTCTTGTCGAGTCTGTGGTGTGCAGAAAAGTCCTTAAATGTTTCAGCTCACTTAGGGTGAGGACACTGGAGAGAGTCATTGTATTGAAGAGAGATCTGTTTCGATGCTTCCATGGGGAATCTGAATATTCAAAAGGACTCTGATTGGATATGACTTTTTGCAATTGAAAAGCTGTATTTTTGTTGTAATAAGGACAACATTAAAATGGTCCCTATTGACTTTATTTAATAGAAATCCCTTATTGTGCACTATTCATCACTACAGATTCCTAAAAAAATGGTCAAAAAAAGATTTCATGATCTTTTATGATACAATATACATAAAACCTAGTCTAAAATAACCTTTCCAATGACATCATTAAGGCCACATGGGTGCGTTGCCTATAAGACTTTATGTAAACTGCCTCATTCCATGTGAAATGAGAAACAGCTTTGTTGTGCAATACATATAAATGATATAGTAGTTGACAAATATACCATATTTATTTTCATTGTTAGTTTTTTCCCTAAATTTTTGCAGTCACATTTACACATTTATTTGTCAACAACCCATATTCAACTGCCTCATCATTCAGCCTCACTGCAAAGTATACTGTACATCCTTACGGTTCACAAAACAAAAGCATCACTTCTCACACACTTAGCTGATCATCTGAAACTATTCAAGATTCTAGGAAAACATGATTTCTCACAATATGTCCCCTTCCATAAATGTACAGATATATCCAACAGTTCTCATTTATTCTAAAATCATTGGTGAAACATAGCATACCCTCTAAACCAGGGGTCTTCAATCGGGGGTCCGTGGTGGAACTGCAAGGGGTCCGCTAATTACTGTTTACTCACAGGCAACGTAAAGCATGGGTACAGAAATATTACAACCAATGTTCTCTTTAAGCTGCGCACGTGGGCGGCCGCGCGGACTCATTGAAGCTCCCGCGCATTGCAATTTTAACACCTGTGCGTGCAGACAAAAACATCCATTCAGGCAGCGGAAGCAAGCAATGGAAGAAACGTTACATCTGCATCATAAAAACCGGTAGGGTTAGAATCTGCATCTCCCTTCCGATAAAAGTATGCATGAAAGGAGTTGCGTGCAAATAAAGTGCATTCTCATATGTTTCTGAACTTCTGTTCAAATTTGTTAAAACTGTAAAGCGCTAATTTGACAGCCAAATGACACACACCGCTTCTGCATTGTAAACTCTGACAGAACTAACGTTACCGTACGTGTTTAAAATCAATGAAACACGCACCATGTACTGCTGGTGCACGTCCAAGAAGTTGCCCCGAAAATAGCGCGGACTCGTTGCTCTCCTCAGTCTGCTATGATGCTCTGCAGAAAAAAACTTAATTTTCGTGTAACAGCCGCGACAATGCTGATCCACGAGAAAGACAAAGGAGCTCAGAATTATAAAATAGCGGTGTGTTCTGCAACACACAGAGAAGCGGAAAAAGAAGAATGACACTTAATAAAACGGCCGCCTGATTTTACAACAGAATGCATAAAATCTGCACTAATTTCTTTCGCATCCAGAGACAACCCCTACCTCCACTAGAATAGTCTTTGTGCCATTAACCAGGGTCAGTCATCTCATTGAAGCCTTAATAAAAACTAAGGTTCATATAAATGTTTAATTGTCCATCTCACAGTACAATGTTTGATGCTGCAAATCCCTTAAAATAATCAAGCAATCTATATTAAAAACAAAAATAACACACAGAAAAGTATTTAGGCTATGTGCAACAATAACATAATAGCGCTAATGTAATGTCTTAACATAATATTGCTGTGACAATAGGGTTGTTTCTATTTTAATAGCTCCGTTTACACATTTAGGGGGTCCCTGCTCCATGCATCGCTCATCTAAGGGGTCCTTGCCCTGAAAAACGTTGAAGACCCCTGCTCTAAACCAATAAGTATTTTGTACAAGTCATCTTATCAGAAAAAAACGCTGTGCAAAGCCAATTGTGAGAAAGAAAAGAGAGAGACGGGACATGAGAACGCCGGGAAGTGGGCAGGAGTGTTGTTTCCCTGTTGCCCGGAGCCAAAGGCTTTAACCTGTTTTTTTCTGTTAAACCCCTCTTAAGAAGCCCTTTCATGTTAAATATCAACTCCCTCCATATCAGGGAAAAAAAAGCAATTCTGCGGACACTATATTACTCTATATAAACACTTTAGCATTCCCTTTGAACTCCCTTCTGCGCTCATTACGGTGCCTTTGAAGGCTGGATGTCGGAACATTGCTACGTTTATTGCTACGTTTGATTTTACCGTTATTAGGCAAACATATAGCAACAAATTAGTTTGAAAGTCGTACAGCACATGTCAATAATGCATGACTTAGCCATCATCTCGCAGAAATAAACATCCTTCGGTGTGTAAAGCGCAAGGGGCCAGAACCTTGAAGGAAAGCTGCGTGAATGAGTTCTGTGAGTCACTGAACTATTGATTCTGTGAGATTCTGCAGACTGTGCACAAAACAAACTGACACGCTAATGACGTCACAGAGGGTGAACGTCAAACCGTTATGATGTGAATTCAATCGCTGATGCTCACAGTAGACAGAACAGACAATGAGAGGCTGATCTGAGAACGACTGAATGAATGTAGCCACGACAAACACAGATTGGCAGCCGGCTCTGTGAACATCTTTCCGTAGAGAGGCCTCATGGGAAATCCCCTGCGGATCTGACAACACAATACATCTATTACCTATTCTCTCATCACAATTACTCTTACATTACACATATCACTCTGAGACGAGAGCATCTGTTGTCTACAAAGTTAAGCTAATCCTCACTTCTCAGTCAAGGGCTGGAAAGCGAGACTTGATAACATTGACCGAGGCCCTGACGTATGTAATTAAAAAAGGAAATGCAGACGACTTAAATGTAAAAAAAAACTTTATGAAGAGCTCACTAGTCCGTTTAAAGCTGCATGCTAAGTGTTGTTGCTTTGAACTCGCTCTCTGATTTGTGTGCTGAATGCTGAAATTCCAGCTGACAAATAAGTCACAAGCTACGCGTTCCCCATGAGCGGAGTAAAGCGCGGCACACCAAATCATACATCAAAACAAAGCCGTCTCTCCTTCATTACGCTCTCCTCTACATGAGCGAGTAGGTATTAGCGATGAAGGTGTTATTGCCCATAAAAAATCATCAGTAATGTCTGTCTGTGTTTACAGCGGAGTGAACATAAGGTCATAGCACAGCTAATAATCATAGACAGAATGAGCATGTGATGTTGATGTGGAGTCCATGGCTTTACCTCGATGTAAGGTCTTTCTCATTCCCTTTATCTTTTCTTGATTTCAATGTCTATACTCCTCTTAAATGTCTTTTGTACAGCTCCACTGGTCAGGCAGATAATTAAAAGCGAAAAGGCCAGACGTCCCTCAAATAGCGAACAGTTGGCGCTGATCTGGCGAAAATCAGTGGCATTCATGTGACCGCTGAGTTTCATCTGACTGAAAATCCCAATGTTCATCTTATAACATTTTTTAATTTACTTAAATGTCCAGTGTATCATCTAGCGGTGACGTCGCGGATTGCAACCAACAGCTCACTTCACCACTCACCCCTCCCTTTTGAAGCACTACAGTGGCTCTCACAGGACAAACATGTCAGCACGTTTTCGCTTCTTTGCCAAAGGAGATAACGTATTTACGAAACGCGCTCTGTAGAGCAGTTTGTCCGTTTAGGGCTACTGTAGAAACAACATGGTGAATTCCATGTAAGGGGACCTGCGGTGTACAGTATGTAGATATAAATAGCTCATTCTAAGGTAATAAAACATAACGCTTCATTATGCAAGGTCTTTATACTCCTCTGAGGACATACTTATGTATATTATATTGCATTTCTGTCAAAAGATCCTCCAAAAAATGACACACTGGACCTTTAAAGCCTGTGTATAGAATATAATGTATCATATTCACTTATAATAGGCGGAGACATTACACCCTTCAGTTTAAAAATCTAATCATAAATAGTTAAGCATTATGATGCATTAAAACAGAATTACTATTGAAAATGTATAACGCTTTTCAATGATTATTATTATGAATTATGAAAACCTGCTTAATGTATTATACATACAGCCTTCAAAAAACATATTAGTGTATTATTTTACTGAGTTTACGGAGAGAATCATATAAACAGCATCTCCCCTGTTAAAACTATACAACATATAATATAAAAACATAACCATCATGTTTGTATACCCAAGGCTATGTTCATTTTTCTTTTGCATGCCATCCATATTGGCAAGAGCTGTAAAATATGTCTGATAAACATTCCAAAATTCAATCCAAACCTCTGACGGAAATCACACAGTCTCTCTTTCGTACTCTGGGCCGGGGTTCTGAGAAGGGATCTTGCCAGGATGACGACACCATCCTTGCGTCAGAGAGAAAATTAAATTATAGAAAAGAGTAGATAATTCATATCCGCTTATTCTGTCACTCAATTCTGCCTCCGCATGGAGAAGACACTAAAATCCTACGGTTTGATAGTAAAAGATGCAAGAAGACTTGGTTTACTCAACACGATGTGAAGATTATGAGCTGTACATACCGCAAACGAATTACACCGGGTTTAAAAGAGATGATAGGACGAGTTAGACATTACAACTTCACTGACTAGCACTTCCTTTTAATGAGCTATAGGGTCGACGCTTTAGGAAGTCTGGCTCATGCCAGATTTATAAAAACAGATCAAAGGAATAAGATGGATGGAGGGACAAAGCACTTTGTAAATTAGTTGTACAGCACTCTTGTGAAATGTGTTATTGGAAGACTGCTATTGATCTTCATTCCACGGTCATACTGGCATAGTGATGCTTCATTCTGAGCGAGAAACAATCGAATATTTTATATTTCGCAGCTCCTTTTCTGCTGTCCTTGCGTTCTGCACCTGACACAGAAGAACAGACCCTGCCATTGAACCAGAAGAGGAGAAAAGTGATTTGACAGTTCTCTTCATCTGTAATTCTTCTTATTGACAACATTTGAACAGATAGCAAAGCATCATGGGAAAACAGTCCTCCCGCACCTTTGGAGCGAAAACTTCAACAAATCTCTCGCTCTTCCAGGGTTTGGAAGAGTTCCAAAACCATGGCAACGGCACACTCTGAAACATCATAACCGGATTCGTCTTCGGTCTTTCACACGCACATACACACGATACACAGAGATTGCAGGAGTGAGCAGTCATATAGAGAAATACAACAGAGCAGATGGAGTGGGGGGGGGAGAAGAAGATAGAGGAAGAGAGAATATAAAAGAGGGACCCTAGGTAAATCGATTAGCTGTCTATGAATTCCAGACAGTCAGGGAAAAGGCATAGGTTGGAAGTTTGGAAAAAACTTCGAATAGAAACTTTACCTTTGCACGTCTATCAGTTTCTATCTGGTAATTTCACACAAGAGCTGGAAGCAGCGGATTGTTAAGAGAGCCTGTTATGTCACTTCCTCCCGCTCATCTTGCATCTGGCTTTGCAAGCTGTTGCCATCGGCGACCGCATCTGTATTGACACTCTGCGTTGACACGCCCTGCTCGCAACAGCATGGCATATCGCAAAATAATAGCCATTTTCTAAACAATTACAGACGAAACGTCCCCCTGGAGAAAAAACATGCTGATAATTGGATCTGAGGGCGGAATGCTTTAACACGAATAAACACGGCTGCGTACCGCTGATCCTGCAAAGTAGCTGTTGCATTTAATCTGGACGCGGAGCTGTGATACAGTTGACATGCTGCAACCTTCCCGGCTGCTGTCCGCTGTAAAGGTGTCTGCTTGATTCTGGCATTAGAAACGACTCTTTTGACATTTGTCTTCATTATTAACAATAGGGAGAAGGGATTGAGCTGCAGGCATGCTCCATTAACCGTACTCATCGCATTCTTGCACGGCTAATATCACGCATTAGAGTCGACGTGAATGACGCGCTGGGGTCCAGGTGATTGTTTGAGGTAGGAATGGCGCAATAGCGCAGTGCCGCTGCATGGACATTACAGGTGGCGGTTAAGAGAGGGAACTGAATCTAAATAAGAAAGCTTATTTCAATCTGTATAATTACCACTGGGTAATGAAAAACTCACCCACCCTGCCGCCCTCACTTAAGAGAAATCAATACGTGTTTGGGAGTTTATTAGAACGCCTGAATCATGAGTTGGGTCTGGGGGAGAGCAACTGTGTACCAACACTGCAACCTGGATTAATAGCCAATCAGGAGAGGGGAGGTGCTAAAGCCCTTCTATCTAAGTGGCATGAGAGTCGCTATAGGGTCAATCTTTTGGGACTGGAGCCACAAATGATTTGAGCTTAGCTCTGGATGTAAGCGGTCTGGCCAGGAGTTGAATGGAACTGTCTAGTCGGAGTTATTGAGTAAATGCTGGTTGCAACTCAGATGCTATTGACAAGGATGGGTTGTCCTCTCTCAACTCTTTCTCTTTTTACACACATGCACGCACGCACGCACGCACGCACGCACGCACGCACACACACACACACACACACACACACACACACAATCTGGTCTCATCACTGGCCTGTCTTGAAAATAATGGTTATAAAAACAAACACTCCTAATAAAAGAAAACTGAGACATCTTAGTGACTGAATTGAGAATTATTAAAAGTGAAAGTCCTATCAGAAGTGAAACACCCCAAATTACAGGACTAAAAGTTGCTCCATGGATATTTTAAACAAAAGGGCAGTTGCTACAGCGCATTTAGAAACAAATTCAAGATTGTTATCAATCGATCAATGCTTGATTTTAATTCATTTATTTTTAATATATATTTTAATCTGAATCTCCTACACTCACTTTTTGTACCTAGCAGATACATTTTAAGGTAATTAACACTTAAATTGTAATAAGCTAAATTTACAGTTGTGGAAAATGAAGAGACCACTCCAACATTGCATTTTTTTGTTACCTCACTAGTTTATCTAGTTTTAATTTTATGCATAAAATGCATATAAATTATATTTTTATATGGAATTTGGAAGAAATTTTGTCACTGGTTCACATAATGAAACAAAAATACTTAAACACATACTTACCAGTAATACATTTAGAAAATAAAAAAGATACATTTAAGATATATAAAATATATTTTCGACATTAGTTAGCATGTGCTATTTCAGCATGTGCTATATCTGGGTTGATATCTTTAGGATCTGAACTGTTGTAAAATGTAAAGCAAAACATTTTCTCCCAGGGGAGGAACCCCTAAATGCCCCTGATGTTTTTGGCCTAAGCCCCAGATGTTGTCAAATACTAAAACTGTTTTTGCTTAGTGGCAAGATTTCACTAAAACATACACATACAAAACACACTGAGCTTGCAGTTTGCTCAACTTGGAGTAAAACAATACTAACCTCAAACCATACAAAATTATTATTAAAATATTACGAAACTTGCCTCTCCTATTTCGTACAACTCAAAGGTCAGACCTTTAACAATGGCCCTAATATGGGCAACGGAAATCAAATTCAGGCCAAAATACAGTAAAGAAATGAAGAGTTGAGATCAGCTACCTGTGTATGTGACACTAAACTTTTCTAATGTTCAGCATTTTTTCCTGGCACATTATTCCTCAATTTTGCCACTTGAATTGATGTAGCTAAAAAGGCAAGTAATGAAAAGACAAAACAGCTATCCTTGAAAGTGGTTAGCTGGCCAGGAATTATTAGGAATATAAATGAGTCGATCTGCTGCAGAGGTGGAATCATGGGTGATTGACTTTCTGATAAGGTCTTTGCTACAGAGGGTCAGCGGAGGGAGACGACTGATAAAAACGAGAAGGGATGTAGTCGGGCAGTGATGGACATGCCTGTTTCAGGTGGCCCTGCTGCATTGTGGGAAAGAGGATAGAGGGGGGGGCTCATCTATCTCCCCGTCTGCACCCTCGACTGAAGTGAAGGGGAGACGTCAGGAAGCCAGGCTGCTATTTCACGCCCTGTTAAGTACTAATGCTGTAACACACGTCTTGCTCCAATTTTAGGGAACAAGGAGTTTTACTGTGGAGCTCAAGGTTCATCTGTTATATAGAGAGAGAAAGAGAGAAAGTGAGAGAGAGACTCCAGAGTCCCCACTTAAAGGAACAACAACTGATCCAGGCACAACACATCACAATATTGAAACTCAGTACAAGCATTTTTTTGAGATCTTACTGTTTAGATCTAAATTGCACTACAGCTGCTGTTTACGAGAAGACGTGATGCTGTGCCACAAGTGTCATCAAAATATTTTCAAACAGGTTTCCAGAACAATTACCCCGTGTGTCATTTGTCAAACATATAGTGCTGCAAATTAATTCAATTCAGTGTCTTTATGCCATCACAAGCTGTATCGCAACCAGCCAAAAGTGATTCAAAAAGACCATGTTGGTGGCATTTAGTTTATGACTATAGAACATCTATATGCTTACATCTACAGGTTTATAATATATGGGTAGTTGACGAATGAATTATACATGTGTCCTATGGTTTGACATGGTGTGATTTGCTGTCACACCATAAGACAAATTTGCATATTAGTCTATCAACTCCCCATATATCTATATCTACATTATAGAGAACATCTATATGCTAGCATATGGTACACCTCTTATGTAGGACCATAATGTATCGATTTAATAATTCAAACATTAAAGATGGACTTCCTGCTTGCACAACGAAACCTCTACAGATGATCCAGAATGCAGCAGCAAGAGTGGTCTTCAATGAACCGAAGAGAGCACACGTCACTCCTCTCTTCGTTAAGTTACATTGGCTCCCTATAGTCGCTCGCATCAAATTCAAGACTCTGCTCCTGGCCTACAAGACCACCACTGGTTTGGCACCCCCTATCTTCACTCACTAATGCAGACTTATGTACCCGCCAGATCCTTACGCTCTGCAAACGAACAACGTCTTGTGTTACGTCTTAAATATAAAATATAAAAAAATATGACACTTCAGTCTGTGAGAAAAAGCCCTCGGTGAAACTGCTCTAAAAGGTGAAGGTCACGAAATTTATGAGCGTTTGCAGTAAACAGGTCTGAGGCAGACTGATAGGGCAAGGTTATTATCTTGAAGAGCACAGCTCTGATTGATCGCCACCCGCGCGGTCAGAGAGAACTACGGGAGGACGTACAGAACGGCCTCTCCCCCATTATACCGCAAGAAGTGTATAAACACAGCACCATCAGAGTCCACTCGCCGCTGGAACCATCTCAACTGAGTCCTCATTACACTCCACCTATGGTGACTCTGTCATTTGACTGTAGTCTCTTCTTACACCGCGTTTGAGAGCAGAGTGGGATTTTTAAAGCCTGCTGTGAGCTAGGAAGTGTTCCACAGCGCTCCTCTCTCTTTTCTTTCCTCTTGCCAGACATGCTGTTTTCTGCTGAGTCCACCTCAGCACCCAAAGCTGTCGTGCCGCCCAACTGAAATTAGCCCACTGTAAGCCACAGCCGTTTATACAGAAAAAAACATATGGAGGCATGTTAGAGGATGAGCCTGCCAGATGACAGTTGGTGATGGTGGCTGAAGGTACAAAAAAAGAGAGAAACATGTTTATTTGAGACACCCAAGGTTTATTCGAGGGTTTCTGCAGCTCAGTGAGTGAGCTCAACTCTGAGTTACCTCAGCTCATGTGAGATCTTTAGCAGAAGTGAGCGTGTCTAAGGGCCAGAGAATAAGATGACAGAGCATTATATATGGAGAACCTTGCAGCAACTCTCATATATTTCAGCTGTGAAGAACTTTGGCTGCCGTACTGAGAAACTTTTATAACTGTAAATGTCCTTTGAGGAGGAGTTCATGCAATGTTCAAAAATGAACATTCTGGTATCATTTAATCACCCTAGTATCACAGTACGGGACTTTTACAAATGAAGAAAATTTGACTGTCTGAGTGTATTCAGAGAAAGCAGCCAGCAACCAGAAGCTGAAAGCAGTCAATACAAGTATTCCAAACTGTACAAAGTCACACAACAACCTTGTGTAAGAAGCGGACGGAAATTTAAGTATTATTAACAAACAAATAGTTTTTTCTGCCACAGCTTTCAAATTTCATTTTCGTTCATGAATTTAAAAAATCGCTTAAATGATCAATTTATGCTGTCAAATGACATGTTTTGTAACTGACTTTAAAGATGGCATGAAATCAAAATTGAAAAAAAAACATATCTATTTTTAATTTACTTATCTGTGCCCTCATAATTTTGAATAAAAAAACACTGACCCATCCTCGAAATGACTTCTCATCATTTCCTGTCACGAGGAATGACGCGATGGCAGAGCTTTCTTTATGGGAGGGTGCCAATGCTGAGTCCGTGAATCCTCCACGATTTACTGCAAACTCGCAGTCAAATCTACCTCCATTTAGTAAGCAGTTCTCGATGTGGAAAATCAAGTCCGCCCTACATTTTCTTTCATTTCAGAAGCCGTTTCACTCGGATATATGCCACGATACGGAAAAGAATATGATCGTTACTTCAATTTCATGCCGACTTTAATATGCTAAAAAGTACGAAAAAGTACAAAAAAAAATCATTGGGGTCTTTTCTTCAAACCAAGCAATTTTATGTTTGTAGACATATAACTTGTACATGCATAGACAACTTATATTAGACTGTTTTTTTCATTCTATTCACTATTCACTGATCACTATTCTTTCATTCTATGTAAAAACAAAACAAAAACATGTTAAAACAAACACACAAAATTCAGGGTTCGAAGATTGACACTGGGGGCGCCTAAATGATCACAGGATTTTCATTTTTGGGTGCACCGTCCCATTACAATGTAAAAGGCCAGAGAACAAGACAATCTGTAGTAACTCCAAACTTCATCTAAAACATCTGCTGTGAAATAATGTTCTGCCAAAAAATGATTGGCAGAAATTCGGCTGTTAAGTGAAGTCTGTTCACTATCTAATGAGAGCTCGATGAAGAGAGAACAAACTGAGAATAATACACATCTTGGCAAGTGTATCGTGTACGTGCCACACATGACCACGACAAGAGGCTCGGCTATCTAAGTGACACCAAATTTGATAGATGTTCAGTACAACCCTCAAAAACAAAAGAGCAAAACTCTGGACCAGCAGCCATGCTGTTTGGTGTGTGCGTGTGTGTATGAGTGGATATAAATCAAAGGGAGCTCTCACATACGCACACACACGCACGCAGAGGGGCCGTGCCAGGGCGCGGAAAAGCAGAAAAGGGCCCCGCAGTCTACCTGTGATGGAAGTGGTTCCCAGCATGGGGGAAGATTAATGCCGGCACTCTGAAGCAGAGCAAACATCCTGCGCTTAATAAGGTACAAACAATTGCTTCCATTTTGTTTGCTATCAAGGGAAAACTAAACTCGGGCTGCTGCTTGGCCATTTTTTTATTCTCAGTGTGGACTGGAAAAGTTAGAGTCGACTGGGGTCCGCTGTGCATTCGCGACACAAAAGGGCACAAAAGGTAAAAACACAGGACAAGGCTTCTTTCCTTAAAAGCAGCTATTATTGCACTTGCGTTACCTCAACTCCTTGTACTTTGAGCTTCATGTGATCATCTCGCGTGGTCTTCCCATCTTTCCTTTTCTTCCAGCAGTAGCCGTCCTTTCTGTATTTCACCTTCTTCCTGTTGTATAGGATCATCGACCCATTCTGTGGCCTATTTCCAGACGTGAGGGAAAAAGAGAGAGAAAGGACAAAAAAGAAAGAGGATTTAGTCCATTTTAGTGTGTTTTTACCGTAAGACCAGAAATGTGTATAAAAAAACATATAGGCTCATTTTTCAGCGCATGTTGGCTTCAAACATACTAAAACTCGGCTTTGTTTATTTGTCAAGGGAACAACACCACACAGCATATTTTATACCAAACGACGACCAGCGCCTAGCACGCGCTGGAGTACGTCCCGCAGGAAACCGCATGGAAAAACATCCTCAACAATTCATTCATAATTCATTCTCACTTTACCATTCCACTGCCCTCTGGTTGATAATGATAGCGTGTATGTATCTGAAGAGCCCCCGGTTTGCTTCTCTTTATGACAGTACACATGTTCCCCAACACCTAATAATTGCAGGGTGATAAGGTATTGCAAAAACACGCCTTCGCACCCGGAGTCTCGGCCGCGCATCTGCGCACACACAGCGTGAGCTGCACACTCAGTAAAAAGCTACAGGCGAAGGCATTAATGTGCATCTATGGCTGGCAGAGTCTGGTTAGGTCCCAGGAGGCTGCAGTTTTGTTGCTTGAGGGTTAGGGAGTGTGGGAGTTCTGGCTCTTCAGCAAAGTCTCAGCCACAAAACCAGATGCAGTTAACGTCTGTTAGCCAGCCATCACTCTACCCCAGCATGGCAGCGAACATATGATACTTCACCTCTCTCTCTCTCTCTCTCTCTCTCTCTCTCTCTCACACACACACACACACACACACACACTCACACACACCCACCCAATGTACCCAAACTGCCTTCCCTCTCTGGAAACAGCAAGTCATTGTCTGCCTGCATTGTCTTGTTTATTTTATCATTTCTTTCCAGCTCACATTTATTTATAATACTGCATACATCAGTTTGGAGCTCAGCTCATGGGGCGTCTTGTTTATCTTGCAATTGCTCATCAATCATTTCCGGGGACGAGTCTCAGGGGTTGATGGGGGCCCCTCTCTCCCCACACCGTGCCCCCTGACAGCACCTTTTAATTAGAGATGCCAGTCAAAATCTGTCATGCAAAATCCTCTATCCCTCTCCCTCGGCCAATTTGTCAAGTGCCAGGGGTAGTTGCCACGTCGGTTTGCCCATCTCTCTTTCATTCCACCATTCTATAAAACCACACTTTGTCATCTGTTGACCTTAACCGTAATTAATTCCACTTCTAATCCCACCTCCAATCTCTCATTGTTTCAATTCCATCGTGTCATCATCTAGAACCTCTCATCCTCCGCGCTTGCTTTCATTCAACTCGCTGGTCTCCTCTGTCTGAATGTCATTCTGAAAGACTTCCTGCTGCAACGCATCTATTCTTCTCCTCTCTGTTTCTCTCTGATCTTGGGACCATGTCGACACTGTTTAAGTCATTAATCTGCTGCCTGTGATGCCTGCTGTGGGATTGAGCCCGAGACACAAGGACAGAAAGTGGCACGGAAGAAACGGGAGGAAAATCTCGGTAGACCTGAAGAGTTACAATAACCTAATCAGATTTCAAGCACATCTACGCACACACATGCATTATTAGCACCAGTGTTGGGTAAGTTACTCTGAAAAAGTAATTAATTACTAGTTACTAATAATATTAGTAAGGGTGTATAATATTAGTAAGTACTTATATAAATATAAGTATAGTGTAATTAGATTACTGTACAAATGACTCTCTCCAAAAAGTATTTAATTACTTATTACTAATTACTTTCAATATTCTATATCAACCTTGATTAGTGATTCAAGGAAAGACATTAAAATCTTATTCAAATAAATAATATAAAACTACATAAAGTACTCTCATTAACTGACTTAAGTATTACAAATGTGGGAAAGATACATTAATGCATGCATTTTTAAGTTAGACTTTGAATTTTAATGTCAATTCCACTATTGTATACATTACACCGTATTTAGTTCAATAACATCAGAAGTAAGTTTAATTAAATTACAGAAAAACTAAGAGTAATCCCTTACTTTACTTTTTTAAAGGGGAAAGTAGTTCAATTACAGGAACTAATTACTTAGTAACTAGTTACACCAAACACTGATTAGCACACGGTTGAATATTCACGACTCCTATTTACCCATAAGGTGTGGCACAGGCATGTCTGTGTTCTATACATTTTTATTAAATCATTTCTATATGCACATGTGGCAGATGGACGTCGTTGGCTGTAACATTCACAAGTTAGACAGTCACAACTGCAAACACCACATTGAAGTCTGTAATACCTAGAGAAAGCTATCCATCATTCTGTACATACGCCCCCTTACTCAGTAAATAAACCCTGTGTTTTCCGAGAAAACAGTGCAGCACACCTCAAATGTTTGCTAAGACCACGGCTACACTGCACGTACCTACACATCCAAAGGTGAAACAACAAACCAAAACATCTTTAAATGAATGAATAAAATGAATAAGGCAGAAAATTCATAGGGTTCAGGACCTTCCCCCTCGCAGGGAGAGCTTGTGGAATTGGGGTTAGGCTCGGAGGTCAAAGGTCTTCGTGCCTTACTTATCGGCGCAAAGCATTTTCCTATGAAAAACATTACAAATGCACCACTTTTCAATTTGAGGAAGTTGAAGGAGAGCACAGGAACTTTTTACTTTAAGTCACGGGCGTATTCTGAGGCACGAGCAGCGTGTGCTTGGCCTGTGAGAATTCTGTCTCACCGTCTGTGTACATAAGCCATTCAATTACACTTACCAGAATTATACATATTTATATGTTTGCGGTGAAATGCCAACTTCCCTGTTATCAAGGCACCGCGACAGGAGGCTCGTGTGTCTCAGAGGCCTAAACGTGACAGATTAATATGGAAATTTATCACGCCTTTATTCAGAACAACTCAATGTGATTCAGTCTCACCAGGTTAGCCGAGAGGATAATCAGCTTTGGCCTTCAGTCTGCACACGGACTCATCCGGAATCTCAAGAGAACCTTCATTTACCAAACATAATAGCATTCACATTCACAATTCATATTTAGTTTAATCATTCAATATGACCGCCCAATGAGTGAAGGCCTAGGCCTACATGAGAATGTGGCTGGCAATATAATAACTGCGCTGTACAAATGTGTTTCACATTCCCAAATGACATTAGGACATTACCAGAATCTTGTCCTATCTATTTTAATTTTTAAAGCGTTTTATTCCACTTAAAAGGTTTAACAGTAAATAAATGAACAGCACCGTTAAAATTCATGTTTAAAATTAAGTTAATATAAGATTTAAAATATTTAAAGTGACGTGCACTCTCAAATAAGATGAAGACTTTCATTCACTCCAAGTCGAACTGTGATTGAGACACGGTCCAGAGGTCAGTTCTAACGCATTGAGCTCATCAGAAAGACGGAGTTCCAATCAGCTTTGTCCAATTCCTTTTTCTCTCCACTGTCATATAAATAAGTGGTAAAAATGGCAAAAAGCAAATTAAAAAGAAAAAATCTAATAGCAGAGGAAGCAATCTGTACTGAAACACCAAAGACAGATCTGTACTGAAACATGAATCAATACATCCTATTACAGTGTAAATGAATGTCAGACATTAATCAAACGAAAATTTAAATTAACCAAAGGCAAGGGAAGAGAGACCAGTATGACGACAATGCTACCAAAGAGAAAACTTTCTTCTAAATACTGTATACATTTCCCCCAGACTGATTTAACCCAGTAGACTATTACTCTGAAAAATCATTTTGCGGGATGAAGAAGTTTGGCTTGGATAAACAAAAAAATTGCTCAAAAATATATGAATTTCATTAGATTGAATAACAAAATATCAAACCAAACAGCCTCTGCAAAAACTGACCTTATTACAGAACAATATTCTGTGGATGTATAAAGTTAGTTTCCATAAGTTATCCACAGGTGTAGTTCATCACATTAACTATGGACATGACAACCAGAATGTGTCTTCATCTTTCATCTACTGTTTCATAATTCAAAACCTATAAAAACGTCTTCTTGTGTTTCAAACGTTTTGCTTGAAAACTATGCTACACTTTCTCTCTTTAAAATAAATGCCACTTGGTTTGATATGTTGTTCTCTAATGCAATAACATTCATACATTTTTAATTGTGGCTTAAGTTCCCAAATACATTTTGGGGCTACTGCTGCTCTGAGACTGATACACCCAAAAGCGAAGCGTGAGAATTATGACCACAGTAACTCTGATGAAGAAAAGTTGTCAACAGAGTGCATTAGAGAGGGTGCAATGTTTGCCTGGGTGATCTAGTGGTACTAAAGGACCAGACCAGGCAGTTCTTCTAAAGTGCTACAATTCCCCTGGAAAGAGAGGCTGTTTGATTAATGCAACACTTGTTGTTTTTCTCTGCTCTCGACCTGTGAGTATATACACAGGTGTGTGTGTGCGTGTGTGTGTGTGTGTGTGTGTGAGAGAGAGAGAGACAGAGAGAGCTTTGAAGATCAGGAAGGCTCATGCCAATCTCCACAGGAGCGAGTGTCATCAATTACCCATCAGGCTTGTAGACGCCACGTCTAACCTCCGGTTAAAACTGAGCAACATAGACACAGATATACACATCATTCATCTACAATGTGCACCATATGAATGGACATAAACCCATGCATGCCCGGATATTCACAGGTGCGTACTCACAAACCAGACCACACACACACACCCTGAATATAAAATAAACCGCACAGCATCCCTGGTTGTGTACATCACACACACACACTGAGCTGCCTGTCAATCTACACTGAATCAGCATTCAGCATACCATACCCTCAAGTCATAATGACAGGCTCACAAAGAGTGATGCATCACTAGACCACTTCTACACACACACCTGGAGGGGTCCAGGGGCCTTACACAAGATACAGTATAAGTAATTTTTATTCTGTAATAAAGTAATAAACTTTATTCTGCAGAATACAAAAGAAGATATTTTGAGAAACGTCTCAGTGATTTCGAGTCGCAATGGAAGTCCTATACAATGGAAGTCAATGGGGGTCAGTGTTGTTTGGTTACCAACATTCTTCAAAATATATTCTTTTGTGTTCTGCAGTCATACAGGTTTGAAATGACATGAGGGTGAATAAATGATGAACTGTCCCTTTAAAATGAATGAGGTAAATGTATTCTGGAGTCTGGAAAAAAAACTGTGCATCTGTGTCTACTCCACTGGACAGCAAATAAAAGTGATTTTGGATTCAGTCTCGATTTTTCTCAATGTGCAATCTGTGAAGCGCAAGCCAAATAGACTTTGGTGCAATTAGCACAAATGACAATTATCTGAAAGTCAAGTATCCTACAGACTTCTTAAACAAGTGTCAGTGTGAATCGGAGCGCGATGTGGGTTCGATGATGTGCAGATGAGTAGACAGAACCATCAGGAAGTGATTTATGTGTAAAACTATTTTAAATGTAAATCTTCCACAGCCCTGAGATTGAAATTCAGCAGCCGAATACATCTCCTGCATGTCTGGCATAACAAATATTGCCAACACCAAACACAAAGAAACGTTCATTTATCAAATGAAACTTTTATTGATGATCAAAACCTAATTTATAAAAACAAATACTGTAATAAATTAGAATAATGCACAATAGAATTAGGTCTTTTAAACCTCACTGCATGTGTATGATGGTGTAGGTTTGTTTATAAGCATATCATGTCCTCTACAACAATCCTACAAAGCACAAACACAAAAATTATGTGAAGGCAATGCATCGCAGTAAAGGCTAAATCTGACCTCTCCGGCAGGTGACTTCCAAACTCTCTCTCCCATATCTGATTGCCTGAGAACTGATGCTCGTTGCTTCCAGCACAAAACAGATGTTCCAGACTCGGTTATCGTGATGGGAAGAAGTCGAGACAATTTAAAAAGGAAATAAATTACACCGATTCGCACAATGTCTCTGCCTTCCTGGACCTACGGGGTAAGATAAAAGATGTCGGAGGGGAGGGGCCTGTGCTTTTTATCTGTGCCCGAAACGCCACCCAAATGGAAAGTTCAGCCTAACAGCGGCTACTGATGGGACGGTTGATATTCAGACCTCAGAGAGGAACACATACAGAGAGAGAGTGACAGCAAAATAAGATGTACTTATGACATCACAGTTTTATTTTTGGCAATGGGACAACATCTGGTCTCCGTTCAATGGTTCACTGTGTTACCGAGCGAGCCTGCTGGGCCGTTCTCTCTGCTGAGGAATGACACCGCTGTAGCCGGCTTTAATTAAAGCTTTTGAAGAGCAGGCAGGCGTGCGTGAATAAATCACCGAGCAGGCTGGCATCAAAGCGTTGGTCGATGTGGCTCGGGAGGCTGTGCCTGTGTGGGGTGGGCGCTACATTGGCCTCATTCTTCAAAAGGGCCTCTCTCAGGCTGTCCAGTACCTTCCACTGGGAGGCAAATTCATTTCTTTTGACTGTTTCACAAAACGCTCTCGGTGCATTCTCTCAATCTCACAGGAGTAGCGGCATTACAGCGAGACGTGGGCATGAGTGCGTGCGCTTCTATGCAAATCCAGCGTTTGTAAAATCTAATCTATTAAAATCACATTCCCTGTCCTAACCCTGAAATGCGCTGCACACGCTCGGTATATTGGCTGTTATTCGCTAATTTAAGTGAACGGAGGAAGCATGTTTTTTGGTTCCAGTGCTGATCGCTGGTGGGATTGTTGTAAATGAGATCTATCTGCCTCTCTCTCTTCTGCTCAGAGCGTGCTGTTTGCCGTCTGATTTCTCGTTGCCGTTACTTATTATGACATTTGGTGAAGAGGATACTTTGTACTCTCAATAAAACTTGGGTGCGCAGGAATTGCTTACCGCCTAATTTCGTGTAGCAGCTCGCAAATATCTAAAGCCTCCAGAGCTTTTCCTGTGCTCTTGCTAAGAATAGCCACGCAATTAAATCTAAAACCGCCATGGCTGTGAAAACCTCGCAGAACTGGAATTGGCTACAATTTTACCGACGGTGCTTATTTGATTATGCGAATATTTAGTAATGAGCATGATGCATATTCAGAGTTCCATGCTACACAAATACAACACTCTTTTTTATTTGATGGACGTGTCATACATTAGCACCGTAACCACAATTATCAAGATCTCCTCCAGGAGCATCAACAACAGGAAGTAGAACTGTCTGTGAATCACTGTGGAGACTATCCTCCCAAGAAAGTGATGTGAGTGGAGGGACATTTATCATTCCTGGAGACATGGAGATTCTATTTCTTTTTCTCTCACGTAATAATTTCAGGCACGACGTGGTGCTGACACTCATTGAAGGAAAGAGTGGGAGAGAGAGCCGGAGAAAGTGAGCGCAGACATTTTTATAAGCGTTTAACAGCTAGGCAGAGCAGCTGGAAGGAGGCCTGTTAGATGATCTCATCATTCCTCTACAGCAATTCAAAGATCTGGTTGAACACTCTCCGCTCCTCTATAATAACCTGGCAAATAATGTAGGAAAAATGGTATGGCTTCTTGTTTACAGAACATAATACATTTGTATTTCCAGCTGAAATACCAGCAAAATAAGGCAGCAAAAGAAAAGTGTTAAAGTTTTAGGTGAGCTTAGGTCTTAAGCTGTGGTTCTGTGTAAATTAAATGTTCTACAGCTTTGCCAGTGTCATGAAACTAACACATAAGGATTATTAAATGAAACAGAAAACAAAACACCACAGTTTGGTTCATTGTTGGCAGCTAAGATCTGAATGCTGAAAATGTATCATATATCTGCCAACAGATAATTTCCATCTTTAACCTTACACTAAAAATAAAGATTTAATTTAATTTAAAATTTAAAAGGTTCTTGACAGTGATGCCATATGGACAATGGCAGTGCCAGTGATCTCCACCAAGAATCGATAACTGTTGAATCGTTTTAACGTAATTTAAAGAGTACATAACATGAGATCATGAAGATGACATTTCATGCAGTGTGTAATGTTGCCGTGTTTGAAAAGTAAGCAGTCTGCCAAGTTGTAAATCCAAAGGTGAATGAATAACAAAGTTACTGGCTTGGAAAAAAGGGAGTCGACTCTGAATCAAGCAAACGAGTCGTCCCTAGTCCGATTCGTGAACTGCCGAGGATTTACGTCACTACATATAGTCCCCGCCTACGTTTTGCTAGGACTGCCTGCGAAAACTTCACTCTTCTCCCCCAAACACTGTGCTCGTGAGCCTCATTCGCGGTAGACCAATCACGGCAGACTACACCATCTGACCAATCACATCAGACTAGGCTAGCGGAAAGGAGGGGATTAGACAGATGAATCGTGGAATGAATCATTTGAGAGTCAGTCAAGAAGTAAGGTAAAAGTAACTAGCTATTATTATGAAATAATAGTGTTTTTACACCTTCTATGTACATAAACTTGTTGTTGGACACTCCATAAACCAAAGTAAAATCCCTAGTTATGTACTCTTTAATACAAATATACAATAAAATACTGTATTAATATTATTTTATAAATTATTAAATACATAATTTTATCTAAATAATGTAAATAAATGTAATCGGTATATTATAACCAAAACACAGACCGGAAGTTAACTTCTGGTCAGGCACGTGCGTCCGATGAGACCATTTTTGGTTACCCAAAGAACCAAGAACCATTTTTACTTTACTTTTACATTTATCTTACTTTTTATAATCACAAAAAAGAACCTTTTGTGAGACAGAAAGAGGGTCTTCAGTTGTTAAAGATGTTTTTTATGGAACCATTTAGCCAAAAATAGAAGCATCTTTTTTTAAGAGTGTATATTTCCTAAATACTACAACACTTCAAAGTTATTTTAATTAAACAGTTGCAGTAAACGCTGAAGTAGAAGAAAACTGCCTCTCCACAGTTTTCTGTAACTTCTGCATTGTTTGAAGAATATCAATACAGCTTTACAAGACCTGTAAATGATACAGAGGTAAATAAGATGGATAGCTTTTACTTTAAAATTTCACGTTCCAGAGTCCACATTTTCTCAATATTACTGACTGGTGTCAGAGCAGACCATCTTTTGTCCTCCCATCAGATGAGATGTCAATGTAGATCTTATGGATCACCTGGGCACGTCATTCACTCACCAACCCAGAGTCCACTCCATATCAATCCTTCACCTCACACCTACTGTATCGACAACAAAAAACTGATGACTTATGATTTCGTAATGCAATTCTGCACGAAAAATACGGTGGAGAGACAGAGAGAGAAAGAAAGAAAGAAAGAAAGGAGGTTCACAAGCTCTTAATCACAGTTGATCAGACTGAGAGAGGATGGGTTTGTGAGAGAGATTGTATATGATATAGTGTTTTTGGTCTAGAGTCTAAGGTCATCAGGAGAAGCTACAGTTGAGTTGCATCTCTCTCAGGGTGGTCGAGCGAATCAAAGAGTCTATCTCACCTTTCACCCATCAATCATGACCCTCGCACGCCCCACCAGCGCCACACACTTAATTGGAGATCGGAGATCAGCACCCAGTCAGTGACTGCTCAGAATTCACACTAGTTCACAAACAAACACACACGCTTGCTTTTCAGTCATGCTGGGGACTTTCCATTGACATCAAGTTTTGGAGCAAAGCTCTGCTCAGCCAAACGATTTCTCTGAACAAGTTTGTTAGCAGAAGCAGCAGATCATAGCGTGATAGATGTAGAATATAGTGAACACAGGATAAGAGAATCTCAAGTGTTCATTGTCCCTCAGTACTTTCTTGTAACACATCACTACATTTTAGACAAGTACCCGGAGTCATCTCAGTGTGTTCTGTAACCAACCTCATTTTCTGAGAGAACAAGAAGAGGACAGAAGGACTCCCGGCGTGTGAACCTTGTCTTTCCACACACACCTAATCTCTTTTTAACTTTCGATGGATGAGTTTCTCTGCAGTCCTTCAGTAGAGAAGTGCATTTTAACAGCCCCGCTGAGAAACCCTCAACTCAGAGTCATGGTACAAATAGTGGAGGAAAAAAACAGACGCCGACCGGGCAGGGTGCTCCCTGGTGGAGCTTCATGGTGAGAGCTGCTCCATCTTGTTAAGCCTCATGTTCTGTGCTCATGAGTCTGAAAGTCAATGTAGCTCATAAACCTTTTAAATCTACAAGAATTGGTTATTATTTTAACCTGATAACATTTCAAATGTCCACCATGGAAAACGAAACATTAAACTTCTGTTTGGGGTCTGAGACACCACATGAACGTACAGTAAATACTGTACAAGTCATTAAATGATCTTAAATATTTTGATTAGGATAGAGAAACATACGAAAAGAATAAAAACATGAAGAGGTGTGTATCATAAATTGGTATTATGCAAAGTTGCAGTCTTTGGGACAGCAAATATGAAGTTACTATAGTAAATTGAATCTCAGCAGAACAAGAGGGTTAAATAAAGCAAAATGTGAGCTCTCAGATTACTTGTGCGGGTGAAGACAAATGCGTTTCATGTTTCAGAAGAACCAGCTGAGCCGCTGGATGGCCTTCTGCAGCCTTTGGTCTTGGCAGCATCACCTCTGGCCTGAGAGCAAGAAAGGCTGCCTTCCCCCCAGCCTGAAATCCGAGCGGCCGAATGATGGAAATTGACTTCTTTTGGATGAAATCACCCTTGCTTGACATTTAGTCCTGCACAACACACGTCATCCAGTGCACAGAGGCATCGTGGGTATTCACGTTCACGCCAAATCACACTCTCACTACAAATTGGTTTAAAAGCAAGATGTGTGTCTGTCAATACCGAAACGCACAGTTTAAGGGGGAAACCTGTCACTCAATTGTCTCCGGAGGGAGAATAGACGAGAAAGAGCGATTGGGAAAAGGAAAGAGTCGACTAATGAGGCTGAGTAGAGAGCAAAGACTGCGGCGTTCCCATTGTCACGTTAAGGGAATGGCAGTGAAACTGACAAAGGGTGCCCGACACTTTAAGACTGTCATTAAACTTTCCCCCGGACGCGTTTTACGACTGCCTTTGTGTTTCGGAGGGGAAGGGGATCGTAAAGCAGCGCTTTGTCTAGTTGCCATCGATTTATTTCCTTCGTTAGGGCCGTGACATTGCCTGCTTATGACGTCCTCACGCAGACCGTAATTATACAACTGTTCTCGGTTTATTGACAGAACTTTGTTATTTTAATTAGGCTATATTGGTTTGCAGGAGTTGCAAGAGCAAGTAAAGGTGTCAGACGGGGATGATCAATGACAGATGTATTTTGGGAAACGATGAGAACCAGTTACGGAATGGAGGGAGGTGTGATGAGGCATAAGCCGATTGGCTGCGAGAGCTTTTATACAACAGTGTTGATTCACAAGGGCCTCTGACTGCAGATAGGTGAGTGAAAGGGACACAGGAGAGACACTCTGTTCATAATAATGGTGTTTGTGTGTTTGTTGGTGGGTGTAGAGGTGTTACAAATGAGCGAGCGGGCAGTCGGCAGGAGGTTTTGCGCTGCCGCGTGTGAAGGTGACCTCCGGGGGGGAAGAGGCCACCTGCTTGCTGGGATGGGGTGACAGCGGCCCACCTGTCCTGACGGCGAGCCACAGAACCCCCATCTGCACCCCGCAGGACGTCCTCTCCCCCAGGGCTCGCTGACCGCCACTGTCAGCCTCTACAACAGGCCGACCGCCTGTCCTCCAACTGACGCCCAGCAGAGCGGCGGCAAGACATGCGATTTGCTGGCTGGCAGCAGCCGTGTCCCCACGTCGCCTTGAACTCCCGAAGCTTTTAGCATGCAGTAATGATGAGTCATTCATAAGGTGCTTGCTTAGGTTTGATGGAGCGGTCTGAGCGCACACATCCTGGTAGGAGGTTTGTCAATGCCCAGTTTTCAAAAAAGCTCTGCAGGTGTCTGCTGTTCTGTTTCCAGCTAACATCACTGCAGCCCAGCCAATACTGCTGGTCTGTGTACAAAAATACATAGGATACGTTCAACCGCTGATTTGACCTCTCTCTGTTTTTATATTGCCGGTCCCTTTGACCTGTTACCTCACTCTTCCACCCCCCATCCCACCCCCAACACACACAACAACATAATCTGCTCCGCTATCCATGAATGCTAAACAGTGTTGTTGGCACATAACGCTAATGAATAATGGAAAAATGGATTAAGTGTTGGCACATTATACTGGTGAATAATGGATAAAAAAGTTAACCGTTTTTTGTTTTCCGTCACTGATGAAAATAAACGCATTGCTTTACATTTACGGTTCAATGAAAACACCATTAAAATTAAATTATTAATGAAAAATTAACAAAAAACATTGATAAATAAAAAAAATGTTTACACTAAATATTTACTTGGCTTTTTTATTGACATAATATTATGGATTTCTTCTTTTAAGTACCTTCATACTGACTATTCAATTCTTGACTACCTAGACATAGCTGTAGCTGTCTTAGATTTTAGACACCATCACGACACCATTTTTGCCATGGAGGATCACAGAAGTATACACATTTTCATTACTTGTTAGTTTGTTTTCCCCCACTTAACAGAAACAGTGACATCAAGCTGAATCTTACAGCAATCTTTCAACCAAAATGTCTAACTTTTATATCCATAACTCATCAGTATTATTAGTGGCCAACATAAATTCAATTTTGTCTCCATTATTTATTACTTTTACAGTATATGCCAACAATAACAATCAGGAAAAACAAGATAATGGTCAAATTTTGATCAGAATTATTTTACTACTTTTAAAAGGGTGCCTGACAAAAAAAAACATTGGTGTACAGACACATACCATCCTGGTGTCCATTTCATCCTCGCACACACTAACGTGGACGTAACTACTGTACAGTACTGATTATTTAGCCAGCAGAGAGAGAGAGAGAGAGAGAGAGCGAGAGAGAGAGAGAGAGAGAGAGAGAGAGAGAGAGAAGAAGCAGAACACAATCATGACACATATTAGGAAAAATATGTTTTCATTTCAATCTGCTAAATCCTAATATTTGTATAAACAAGTCAAACAAATTCAAATATTACCATTTGCTAATTTCTCTCTGGCACTATTGCATGCTTATCCACAGAACACAATGTGTTTGTAATCAATCAGACTGGACTCAAGCCCTAGAATAGCTGACGGATGTGAAGGGAATGGCTGGCCATCTATTGCTCTAGTCCTTTTCTCTTCGCACTGTTCTAAATGATTGCCTGTTGAATCAGTGGTAGTCTTTACAGAAGACACAATAATATCTTTACCATGCAGCAAAGATGTCACAGAGAGAAGCTGATTAACTGCTCCGATGCTCAAAGAGCTCAAGTTTTGCAAAGCTCTTTTTGAGATCCTCCACATCTAAAACACTGACATCTATGTTCTCAGTCAGAACATGGCAAGATTCCGGCAAGGACCTTAGAATTCAGAGCTGACGGTAATAAGTATTTTTTCTTAAGAAAATTATAATGGAACAGTTGTAGCTTGCCATGGTGTGGCTATGTGGTCACTAAGGTAGTTACTGGTTCAATGGCTCGCAGGAGCCCATATCTAAGCCTTTATCGCTCTATACACTATACCGATCAAAGGTTTAGAGTCACCTGACAGAAATGTTTCTCATGATCCTAACATATACAAACATATTTCAACATATTATATAATACATTCATTCTAAAAAATGCTGGGTTATTTTCAACTCGGCATTGGGTCAGAAAGGGACGAACCCAGCCGTTGGGTTAAATTAACCAAGCAAATAGATTATATCTGACCCAACAATGGATTAAAAAAACCCAGCATAGGTTAATTACAACTCAACAGTTGAGATGGTCCCTTATTGGTCCCCCCGTGTTGAAAATAACCCAGCATTTTTTAGAGTGTATTTATAATACAATTCATTTTATTACAAATCTCAAGTACAATTAATTTACTTTTTACTTGAACTGAACAATAAACAATAGAAAGTCAGCAAGAGTCCAGCATAAATGGAACTACTTGCGTTTACCATTATCCTAAAATGAAGGAAAAACTGTAAAAAAGATGAAAATTAACAGTGAATAAGTGACTCCAAACCTTTGAATGGTACTGTAATTAATTTGTCTTTCAAAACTTTGACAACTCTTTAAAGAAACTATAGTAAAGCTAGCTGTAGCAGACGCCACTTACAATTCTAGTGACGCTCAAAGCTTACAACAATACTGTGCATACTGTATGATGCAGTTGAGTTAGGTAGATAAGATATCTCTCTTGATAACACTTATACTCAGACGGACCACCTGTAGAGCCCTCAGTGTCCATCTGTAGTGAAGTGTTAGAAAGAGATACTGGGCTCAAGAACCTTTGGGATAAAGTGTCCCCTCTGGACTGTTTGGATAGCAGGCGGCACTCTGCATCAGTCCCCCATTCAGCTCGATTAACCACTGTATGCTCTGATAACCCAGTGCAGCCTGGATTTACAAAAGCAGGCCTCGTTCACGTTAGCCAATAATGACCACCCTCTGCCCCTCAGACCCTCCACAAAGAAAATCACAATACCACATCAGCAACTTTTAGTCAAAGCCATTTCTCAGACGAAGGGTCCTCTCCAGAGGCCAGCCAAGTTGTTTGTCGCGGTCCAGCGCAGTCATTTTGTCCTCCGCTGTGAATTGTTAAAGGGGCCTTGCTGTCTGAAATATTAATGACTGATTTGCATGAGTTTAGCTGCTGTCCTTATTGTCTGCAGTGTATTCAGCAGTGTGTAGTTTATTTTTTAGAATATAAGGAAGAATAACAAACCCGTGATCATAAAACAACCGCTGCCTATTGCATACACAGGATTTCTATGGAAACATAATTTTTCATTTTGTAACCTCATTAGTTTGGAACAGTATGAATATAATTAATAATTAAACGTTTTTAACAATAACAGTATTACATTAAATACAGTTATGATCAATTATGAGATATTTCCATTTCATTCACTATGTTGGACTTCGCTTATCTTGTCACAGTGCATTACGGTAGTCTTTTCCACAAAACTGTGAATTTGTTGAGGTACAGTATCTTGGAGAGCAGAAATATTAAACGCGAGGGCATCTGTAATACCTCAATTTTTTTAACAGAACATCTATTTGTCTGCTCTATGACCATGCGGCTATTATTTTCTGGAACAGTCCTGAGATTTGACAGTGGTGATACTGTACAGACACGGAATTCACAAGGACAACTGTCCCTTCAATGTCAAAGCAAAAGATAGTATGATAGATGTCAGAATGAGACGGTTCGCAGAAGAGACATTGTGTCACATATGAAGTAACAGCGAGAAGCAGACTGGGAGTTGGCGGTTTCAGCCATCGAAGCTCCAACAGGGAGATGCACAGACGCGATCTCATTACTGTCAGACACACGTCGCACCTTTAGGGCGCAGGTGACCCCGTCACAGTGCTCACGGCGCTTACGGACTGAGCTAATCATTCAGTTTTAATCACCAGGATATTCTTCCTCATCCTCTCTCACTCTGTCATCAGCTTCTCTCTCTCTGCCCCGGCCTCTGCCAAGGTCCAGCTCATTTTATTCTAATTGCCTGCGCCCTCAGCTGAGACTGATCTGCCTCATTGTCCTTATCCTTTCTCCATATTTCATCTTCCCTTCGCTTCTTTTCCTGCTGAACAGACCAGCTTGGATTAGTACGATTTCAAGCTGGTCAATCTTGCATGTTAAAGGGACGGTTCACCAAAAATTTTAATTCTGTATATCCTCATGTTAATCCAAACCTGAATGAGGTATTTTTCTCAAACACACACACAAAAAAACGTTTCAGTCACCATTTATTTCCCTTTATGTAAAAAACTGAAATCTTCAGCGACCAGTTACTTTCACTGTATGTAACAAAACGTATAGAAATCTTTAGTCATCATTTATGTTAATTGTATGTAAAAAAAAAGAGAGAAAGCTTTATTCACAGTTTACTTTGTAAAAAAAAGAATAGAATGCTTCATTCACCATTTGCTTTCACAGTACACTAAAAAGGATAGAAAGCTTCAGCCTCTATTTACTTTCACTGTACAGGTATGGAAAATGATAGAAAGTTTCAGTCACGATTGACTTTCACTGTAATAAGGGCAGAAAGCTTCAGTCACCATTTACTTTCACTGTATGTAAAAAAAGAATAAAAAG